>NC_133501.1:6361948-6480186 GCF_025370935.1 Choristoneura fumiferana | reverse complement strand
GGACAGCCGGTGAAATTACTGGCACTTGAGGTATCCCATCATAGGTCTCTAGGTTGGCAACGCATTTGCAATACCCCTGGCGTTGCAGATGTTTATGGGCGGTGGTGATCTCTTACCAACAGGAGACCCACTTGCTCGTTTTCCATCCAGTCGAATAAAAAAAAAGTATAATTCCGGACGGTTGGATTGGATGATCAATTTACCAGAATCGTCATTTCATTACCTAGGTAGTAGCTTCTATTCGCATTTTTTCCCAATATGCTTTTTAGGGTTCGGTGCCCAAAGGGTGCCAACGGAACCCTATTTTATTATTTATTTGACTGGATGGCAAACGAGCAACTGTGACTGAACTGGGATTACTGAGACTCCGCTGTCTGTCTGTCCGTCCATCTGTCACAGGGCTCTATCTCTAGATTTGATTATGTATTACTGTGGCCGCTATAACAGCAAATACTAAAAACAGAATAAAATATATACCTACACCAAACGTGACTGTTTTGCCGTTTTTTGCTTCATATTAATAACGGCAACAGGTAGACGCCTGAAATACTTACAGAATCTTTAGTTGTATAATCACTTTAAAAATAAATAATTAAATTAAAATAAAATTAATATTTTTGCCGATTCGCTGAAGCTTATTTTCGCCATCGCGTTTTTCCCAATTTTAATCGAAACAGAAACATACTCGTACGTTTAATTTTATGTTAAGTTTGCATTAGCAAAAACACATAGAACGAAACAAACGAACGATGCGAATAAACGTTTTCTATTTCTATATCTATAGAAGTAGGAGCTCCGCGTTAATGGAGCTCCATCAACACTGAGGGGCTACTACGAAACTCGCAAATGGAGGTTCGTATCGCATTATCGCAGCCCTCTTGTTCTGAGAGGAGGCCTGTGCCCAGCAGTGGGACGTATATAGGCTGGGATGATGGTGATCGCACCATCCCTTTCCCTCCCGTATTAAATGACATAAGAATCAGACGGTAACGTACGAAGTTCGAGTTTTGCACTTCGTGGTATAAGAGTCTGTTTCTGTGTCCGATGACAATTGAAAAAAAAACGCGATTGTAAAAATAAGCTTCATTAAAAAACCATAGTGAGTTAAAAACGGGAAAAAAGCGAATGGCAATTTAGCTAATGCAACAAACGTGATTTTTCTTGGCGTTTTTTTGCTAATGTCTAATTTTGTATGATGTGGTGTCGGGTTAGAATGACACCTCTCCATATCTTCCGTGTATGTCGTAAAAGGCGACCGAGGATAGGTTAAGGTATACCGTAGGCGACAGGCTAGCAACCTGTCACTATTGTACCGTTTTTGTCAAACTTAAAACCTAAAATTGCTTAAAGTGGCTCCGAAGCGGTGACGTTTCGTGTGCTCTGCCTACCCCATTTGAGCATACAAGCGTGATGTTTGCGCGTGTGTGTGTGTGTGTGTGTGTGTAATGGTGCGGTCTGTATGTTGTCGGTCTCTTACTTCTTGAGCGCGTCCTCCCTGGCGCGGCAGCGGCGCCGCAGTTCGGCGGGGTCGCCGGGCCCGTCGCCCGCGCAGCAGTACTGGGCGCACACGCCCGACAGACGCGCGGAGCTGCGGGACAGCTCCTGGCGACACACCCACAAAACAGGTTACAGCCATCAATCTACATACAAAGTGTGCTCGAGCAAGTGCTCACGGACACGATATCTCGGACCGGTTGGGACCAGTGCGAACGCGAGTGCCATCCGCTTGAGACACGCGTGTGAACTTTTTTGTGCAATAATGGGAGTTTATGACTCTTTAATAGTAGATTGTACAACAAGAGCATAAAACGAGCCATTTTACCCAAGACGTTCATATAGCGTCGAGGGGAAAATGGGTTTAATGCTCGAGTTTTATACTATGCTTTTCACTTCGATGGTGAGGAAATGAAATAGAAACAGTGGAAACAATTGTTCACTTACTATGTACCTTTTATTGTTCACGCATTAATATTATAATTATAAATTTTTAGTTTTATTGATTTATTTAGATTTATTTTCAGTTTTATATAAATTAAAAATTATTAAAAAAAATATGTAAAAACTTGTTTGTTTGTGGCTGTTTACACCTGATCGCCTTGGTCTTAGACGAAGATTTTACTTTATGCATTAGAGTATAAAAAGTCATTTTATGTCGTCTGAACCCAACATGAACACGAACTTTACGAGCATGAGAAGTGAAAAATATAATAATCGTGCATTTCAGTCGTCGCAAGATATTTTCTGTGACAAAGGGTTTAGCAGGCTAAGTAAGGACATGTGGCCCCTGTGAGGAATAGTTGAATTGGTGAATGTCAAATGTTTGTCGCCTCATTACTAGTAATCACTCCAACTTTCAGCCCTCTATCTTCAACTGTCACAGAGATAATGACAAAAATGTGTTTCCTTAAGAATAAAGAAAAAACTTACCACAACCAGCAGAAACATAATTTTCGCCATAATAGGCTCGTTCATAAACACAATGCCGCACAAGGCATCAGGATTCATTTGCGCCTGCTGGCTCCTTATCACGCTTCTTTGGACCCTACCGCGACCCCTGACCCTATGGGGGCGTCTAGTGAACCCTAACACTGTTCTAGGGTCTGTGTGATCTAGATCCGGCGTTTTAGGATCCAATTTTGACGCTGTTAAATCATTTACAGTGTCTTTATGATCAGTTTCTGAAATATTTGTATTCAATTCATCAACTTTTTCCAAGTTTTCACATGTATTGTCTTTTAAAGTTACTGTTTCCATACTCATATCTCTAATATCGTTGAGATTAGCTTCAAGAGTGTTGACTTTGTCTTCAATTTTATTGCTTAGTGCGATAAAATCACATTTTTCTAATTCATTCAGCATCTTATTCGTTGCATTAAGTTTGGTTTCTCTTTTAACTAACTCATCAGCGCCGTTAATTTTATCTTTAAGATCATTTCTATCAACATTGGCAGATTCAGATTTTCTATCACCATCTTGGCAACCATCTTGTAAAACATCACTGTTTCCTTTATCATTTTGACTTTCAATCTGCCCCGCTACACTTTTACCATCTTCAACCGCTTTTTCATCATTATCGTTTTTATCATTGCTTTCAAATTGCGCTAGTATTTCTATAAACCTTAGTACTTTGGCGGTTGAGAATACTTTTATTTTATCTAGATCTGTGTATTTCGAAAACACTAGATCGGCGTAGCACCTGATTTTGACAAATACTGTGGTGCAGACACATAGTAGTAAAAAGTGTCTCTCGTATGGCACTTTGATTTTTAATTTTTCTAATCTAGTTAGTAGAGAGAACGCGGCTTTGTCCGCGCCGTATGGGCCTGGAACATATTAAATTTATTTATCGAAAATACAAACTGAAATATAGATGCACAGAAAAACCAGAAAAATGAGACCCCGTGGCGTGTGCTATACTGCTAGACCACCGCACACGCTGGCTGGCTGGTGACTGTAGCGGTATAGCACACGGCACGGAATGCCGAGGACCTGGGTTCGATTCCCAGCGCTGGTCTTATTTTTCTGGTTTTTCTGTGCATCTATATTTCAGTTTGTATTTTCGATACAGGTTTTACGGGTTGACCGTAAAAGTAACAAAAAATTTGGAATTGAAATAAAAAATACAAAAAGATTCCAAAAAACCAATCTTAAATTTATTTATTTTTTAACTCCCAAAGCAAAAAGAGGGGTGTTTCAAGCAAATGTCTATCTGTGTCTGTGTCTGCATCGTAGCTCTCAAACGGATGGATCGATTTTAATGGTCAGAGGTATTTCAACTTTTATAACTTAGGATATACAAAAATTAAATTTTACCATGAGATTTTCGGTCAACGAAAACATGGTGAGAACATGAAATTGCGAATAAAATGGATGTAGCGTGAGGTTTCCAATCGGCACTGCGCCCGCTTGGGAAGTATAGCCCAAGCTCTGAGTGGTATATAGGGCAGATGATGATGATGGTGATGATGATAATGATGATCATGATGATGAAAACGATGATCGTTCAAAATCAGAAATCATAAAGAAACTCACCTAATTCATCTAGAATGTAGAGGAACTGTTTGAATAACAGTTTAGGGTCTATGGTGGGGTTGGGTATGTTCATAAACTCCTCGTACAAGTCCTCGCCGTAGATCTCTGTTGGGTCGTACCTGCATGAAAAAATATGATCCATAAAGCACTAACGACAGGAATTGACAAAAACGTCACTCTCAAAATGGATTATTTTTCTGAGTGAACTTTATGTCAAGTTTCAATTGATTCTAGATACGAGATTTTTTCAAAGCAGTGACGGTATATTGATTGATCCAGGCGTTACTGTGCTGAAGTTCGTATTAAGGCTCCGTTTCCACCAGAGCTGTGCGAGGATGCGTTGCGAGGAATGAGTTCTTCATGAACCAATGGAAACGTTTCATTTACCTCGCCTCGCTCCGCTCAGCTGTTTCCACCAGAGATGTGCTGTGCGAGGCTAGGTAACTGAAGCGTTTCTATTGGTTCATGAAAAACACATTGCTCGCAACACATCCTCGCACATCTCTGGTAGAAACACAGACTTTAGAGACTACAAAGACGTTTTTTTTTTGCTTAATGTTAATGAATGACAAATGTATGTTTTCATACAGTATCTCACACAAAACCACAAATTGCTGACGTGTTTCGGTTTCGAACCATCTACGAATCCATTCTGAATGCGAAATCGAGCACACTTGTGATTAACCCGTTCGTCTTGTCCTCACCTATGCTCCTCGAGGAAGTCCAGCACGTCAGCGACGGTGGTCCTCATGAAGGCCTCCAGATCCTCATAGTCCTGGCAGACCTGACGCCGCGGACTGTACTCCACTATCAGCTCCTTGGGCTTCGACGTGGTGGCTGAAAACCTGATGAAACAACCCATTGTATAGCAGCAGTCTTGCAATCTGTGGTTTTTGTAATACGAGCTCCCAGGGTGTGTAATAATCGGTATAAATAGTAGATTGTACAACAAGAGCATAAAACGAGCCATTTTACCAGAGGCGTTCATATAGCCACCCGAGCCGGTACGGCGAGGGTGGATAGACACGTCGAGGGGAAAATGGGTTTAATGCTCGAGTTTTACACTCTGCTTTTCACTTTGATGGCGAGGAAATGAAATAGCAACAGTGGAAACAATTGTTTACTTTCTATGTACCTTTTATTTTTCATAAATTATTATTTAATTATATTATTTTTACTTTTATTAATTAATTTTTAGTTTTATATAAATTAAAAATGATAAAAAAAAATGTAAAAACTTTTTTGTTTGTGGCTGTTGACACCTGATTACCTTGGCCTTAGACGAAGATTTTACTTTGTGCACTAGAGCATAAATATTCATTTTATGTCGCCTTGATCCAGCATAAACACAAACTTTACGAGCGTGAGAAGTGAAATAGTTTATATTTTCATTTGACATATTTTCAAAGGGTATCACTTCAACTCTCGTGGCACTACCGTATCCCTGACCTCTTCCCGCCGTCGATGTCCTCAGCCAAGTCCATCTGGCAGCACAGGCTGGTCTCCAGCTCCTCGATCCTCCACTCCAGCTTGCTGTACATATCGAAGTCGTCCACGTTGGGGGACGCTCCGAACACAGGACTTGGCGGTTTAGAGGGTTTAGACCCATCTGGAACCAGTGAACGAAATGTTAATATGTTTGAAACTTTGAAACCGGTTTCAAAATGGTCGCGTCATGTGCGGTTTCGTTGAGATTGCTTTTCACAGTCTGTTTTGAGCCTAATCTATTTCCAGTCACTGTTCACCTCCGGCATCCAACCCTGGACCTTCCGCCGCCGGCTCTGAACCATCCTCCAGCTCAAGCCTCTTGCTGGTGAAGAGGGGGTACGTGAGCGCGAGGATCCGGGGCTGCGTAGGAGACTGCTTGTACAGCTGCATTACCTGATGAAGGATAGATGGTATAGTATGAATTATTACAAGTGTCTCGATCATGTTATCAGCCCACCTTTCGCTCAAAGCCATTGTATTCTATTGTGCCCTCAACCGCATAATAACCAGTTTAAAATGAACGGAAATATTAAACAAAATAGTTCACTGAAATAACGACTTTATTGACTGATGCAGAAAGTGCATTTTAAAATAAATACACGTTCGCAGATAATACTTTTCCATGAGGCTGCTTGTCTACGACGCATTCAATTTTGAAAAACATTATCTGCCAACAAAGTTTTATTTAAAATGAACTCTCTGTTGTATATAATAAAGTCGTTATTTCAATGGGCTATTTTGTTTTATATTTCATTTCATTTTAAACTGAGGATTATGCACTTGAAGACATAGTAGAATACAATGGCTTTGTTTGAAAGATTGGCTGTTAACGAGATCAAGACACCTCAAATAATTCCTACTATAATGGGTGAAGCCATATTATCAAACATGTTAGCACAACAGTACGTATAATATAATCTCACTAATCCATACTAATATTATAAATGCGAAAGTAACTCTGTCTGTCTGTCTGTCTGTCTGTCTGTCTGTTACGCTTTCACGCCAAAACCGCTTAACCGATTTTGATGAAATTTGGTACAGAGATAGAATAGACCTTGGGAAAGAACATAGGCTATCTTTCAACGCGAAAAAGAGGCTTTAAGGGGTTGAAATAGGGGATGAAATTTTATATGGTGGAAGTTCGTCGCTGTCGAAGATAAAACCATGAAACTTGGCATTTAGGAACTTAATAAAAAATCCATACTTCCATACTATATACTATATATACTATAATATACTATATATACTATATACTATATACTATATATACTATATACTATATATACTATTATACTATATACTATATATACTATATAATATTATAAATGCGAAAGTAACTCTGTCTGTCTGTCTGTCTGTCTGTTACGCTTTCACGCCAAAACCGCTGAACCGATTTTGATGAAATTTGGTACAGAGATAGAATAGACCTTAGGAAAGAACATAGGCTATCTTTCAACGCGAAAAAGAGGCTTTAAGGGGTTGAAATAGGGGATGAAATTTTATATGGTGGAAGTTCGTCGCTGTCGAAGATAAAACCATGAAACTTGGCATTTAGGAACTTAATAAAAAATAAGTCGGTATTAGTAAGTTTTTTTGAAAATTCGACCTGTGAGGGGATGAAATAGGGGATGAAAGTTCATATGGAAGGTCGTCATTATCGAAGATAAATCGATGAGTCTTTATTAAACTTGCCATTTCGGCACGTGATTAAGAGATAAATAGACATTTGTTCGCGCGTTTTTTTAAATTCTTCCTGTGTGGGGGTGAAATAGGGGATGTAAGTTTATATATAAAGATCGGCATTGTCGAAGATAAATCGATGGTTCTTTGTGAAACTTGGCATTTGGGCACGTGATAAGAGATAAATAGATATTTGTTCGCGCGTTTTTTAAAATTCTTCCTGTGTGAGGGTGAAATAGGGGATGAAAGTTTATATGAAGGTCGACATTGTCGAATATAAATCGATTGTACTTTATGAAACTTTGCATTTGGGTACTTATAAAAAATAAAATAGATATTTGTTCAAGCGTTTTTGAAAATTTTACCTGCGAGGGGATGAAATAGGGGATGAAAATTTATATGGAACGTCGTCATTATCACAGATAAATTGAAGAATCTTTGTGTTTAGGTATTCGATAAGAACAAAAAAAACTGGTTAAAATCGACTCAGACTCGCGCATCAAGGGTTCCGTATGTAGGTATTTATGAATGAATATCCAGTGTTAGGAAAAAAAATTGCTAATAGAGCTACCTTTATACAAAATTCCAAGTTTCTAGGACAGCCGGAAGTACCCTAAACCTTTTTCTGTTAAGGCGATTTGTATGGAAACACCTTTTTAATGACTGTAGCTTTTGATTGCGTTAACTTACAAGTTCGATTTTTTCACAGCTTCCGGGACTATTGACCTGAGTTTAGGGTTTTAATTTCAACTCGATACATACTCCGTGCGTTTACGGGATAAAGGGTCTAAGGGTTCCATTTTTTTCATTTTGAGGTACGGAACCCTAAAAAACATTTGTTCCGGTTCTTTTCACATTTCGACATTTTTCATACTTGAAAATATGGGGATGAAAGTTCTTAAGGAATTCCAAACAAATTTACTATAAGTATACTTATCGGAAAAATGTAAAGCTATTCTTAGTAAGAATGACGTCTTAATTATAATCCTACTCTCCTAACTTACAATAACGGACGTAAGATGTCAAGAGTTTACTATGAAGAATTAGTCCTTTTGTGTTGGCAGGGTAGAATACACGTCGTATTGCTAAAATATGGCTACCCGCAAAATATTTATGTTTTAGAAAAAAAGCAATGTATTAAAATAGCTTATTTTCAGTAAACCGTAGAGGTTTCTATGTGCTATTATTGGCAGAATAGGTACCCTAAATAAATTAAACACTTTCCAAAGTTACTATTTCACGCGGACGAAGTCGCGGGCAAAAGCTAGTATATTATAGATGCGAAAGTTTGTAACTATTTCTTTGTTAACTCTTCACGTCCAAACCGCTGAACCGATTTACGTGAAATTCGGTATACGGATATTTTGAGTCCCGGAGAAGGACATGGGATAGTTTTTATCCCGGAAACTGCATAGTTCCCGCGGGATAGCGATAAACGGATACTACGCGGACAGAGTCGCGGACAGCTAGTGAATAAATATACTCATAAGTAAACCTATGATTATATCTTCATAGTTTAGGGTTGTGTTTGGGATAGCGCAACTCTAGTGTTAACACAGCAATATGTTTGCGTATATTGTGATACCGATACATTTTTTTTTAGTTGTCGAGTTAATTGTTATTTTTACCATTGAACTCATCTAAATGGTTCCAAGGGAAGTACAGCGTCGGCCGGAAGGCTGACATCATGCTGAGTTGGGACCAATTCGTGACAAAGTTCGTCTCGATTTCGATGTAAATGTCACGAATAAATGTTTTTTTTTCCCTTTCTTTCATTCATTAACCCCCGATACAAAATGAGGGGTGTTATAAGTTTAACCACTATGTGTGTCTGTGGCACCGTAGCTCTTAAACGGGTGGACCGATTTTAATGCGGTTTTTTACTTGAAATCAGGTTTTCTAGCGATGGTTCTTATCAAAGTGACAACTTCGGGGTTTTCCAACTTCTTGTTGGTAAGGTTATTCGTCCATTCATTCAGACACAGTCCCCAACTCCGCTCCTCTCCGGTACACATGCATTCTAACAGCACTCACCAGCTGCAGGTCCTCGTCAGTGTGAATAAGATGGCAGCTGTCTATGACCAGCACGTTGATCTGAGGCATCGTCAGCCGCCCCCCCTCCAGGAGGCGCCGGAGGTCCGCTGACGTGCAGACCAGCACCTTAAAAGAAGAAGAGTTCTCGGTAAAGCAAATTATTAAATTAATCATACTTTGCTTATGTAATAATAAATAAATATCACGGGACAATTCACACCAATTGACCTAGTCCCAAAGTAAGCTTAGCAAAGCGTGTGTTATGGGTACTAAGCAACGGATAAATATAATTATATAGATAGATACATACTTAAATACATAGTAAACACCCAAGACCCGAGAACAAACATTCGTATTTTTCATACAAATATCTGCCCCGACACGGGAATCGAACCCGGGACCTCATGCTTCGTAGTCAGGTTCTCTAACCACTAGGCCATCTGGTCGTCTAAAGCATGTAATTATGTATGTAAACTCTTCATTGTAGCGAAAATATAAACTGAGACATGCACAGAAAAACCAGAAAAAGAGACCAGCGCTGGGAATCAAACCCAGGTCCTCAGCATTCCGTGCTGCGTGCCATACCCCTACACTACCACTGGACAGGAGTACAGACACGAATTTCTCCTACTCGTATGCACACATATCTCAGGTTGCTTATTTCTACTACGCTACTTAAGCAGCAGCACTAGCGACATCTATGTGTCGCTCTCATCGAGAGACGTAACCTTTCGGAGCTAACCGCTCACCCAGACAAGAGATGTTGCTACTAAGCAATCAAATGAGGGCTATCGCGAATGAATTCGCCACTAGAGGCGCTAGTGTAGCGTGAGGTCTCCGAAATGTCAAATCTCATAGTTTTTGAGTGAGCTACGCGGGTTTATTTATAATAAGAATAATTGCGTGAATATTTTGTAATATCTGAAATTAATTATGGCAAATATGCGTTCCGGGGCAATGAATGTCTGTGTTTCGAGACAGTTTTGTCTTTCGGAAACCTTTGTTAATTTTCTTTTGTACAATAAAGAGTTTACATACATACATACATACATACATACATACCTTTGTCCTCCCTTTTTCCCCAACAAAACGGGGACTATGCAACACTGTGGCATGCTCGACATTTTTATGGTACGGTTTTAAGCTGTATTAAATATGATTTTAATCTAAACTTTGTTTTCACGCCCGTAATAACAGACTTTGAAAGCCACACTTAAAAACCTCACGCAACAGTGCGCCATCTAGTGAGACAAAAAACGATAGCCCTCATTATGATTGGTTCTTTGGAGTTGTTTTGTATTTTTTTATTTCAACTCCAAATTTGTTACTTTTACGGTCATCCCGTAAAACCATATCGAAATTTTAAATCTAAATCTATCTACGTAACGTTACAATTTCTTTGCTACGGCTTGGTTTCGTCAAAGGAAACGAAAATTTCGTTATCAAGTGTAGCTCTTTAGGATATTTGAACAGTTTGCTTCAAGAAACTGTTTTTATATTATAAAACTTTCGTTGTGAAACTAGTTTATGATAAAAATCTGTTATTTGTTCTTATGAGAAAATTTTCTCAAGTCAACGCATGTGTTATGGTGTGTCCCATAATTCGAGAAACTAGAATGACGTTTCATGTGTTACCTGTTTTTTGCGTCTCATAAATAGTGATGTGCCGCAACCGGTTATCACCGAAAGATTTTGTAGGTACCTATGTATGTATGTCGTAAAATATTATGATATGAACGGATCCGTGATGTACTAAAATGTAGGGCATAGGTAAAATAAGTCTAATAAAAATGCGACCGTTTTCGAGATATTTCGACTTTTTATAGATGTTGATGGGTTTAAGTTTCAATTTCATTCTAAGTAAGTTTTACATTAACTAAATAATATGAGAATACGCTTATCTCATTTAATACGCGAGTGAAAGGGACGGTGCCATACGAACTTCGTTTTTCTGGTTTTGTAGTAGCCCCTCTGTATTATTTCTTACGTTGGCACTAAGTCATGAACACTGTATTTTTACCTGTGCTTAGATTTTATCACTTTATCGTAAAAGTGCATTTATATTTTCAAAATGGAAAGTAGGACATTGATTTGCTATAATGTTATTTTTAGTATCGTAAAATATACATTTTATCGGTTATTTACGAAACCGAAATCATGGAGCAGCACTGTTCCTTTTATGATGGCCACATTATTTTTACTTTTGACATTTCAGAATGTCATTTTAGTATCTTCATTTCAGAAATAGACCATAGTCTGTGGGTATCGTTTCTCAAGTCATTTGTAAGTCTAAAGAAACTGTTTTTCGTTTCGGCACAAAACTGTTACTTCGTTACGTTATAAGAAACTCTTTCAGCTCTACCAGTTATACACTTTTCTCTTTCCTGCAAAAATGGCCAAATATTTTGACACATTCTTTTACTTATCTGGTAGAAATACAGGAACTCTAACAAATAATCGAAAACTACATCAAAATCTACAGCCAATTCGTAGAAAACTTAACCAGTAGAATGAGGCGGTTGAGAGTTGACCTCCTTGCTATATGCCCCGCCCATCTCCAATCTCCACTTGCATGCCGGGCAGGGCAGGGGCATATAGCAAGGTATTTAAACAAATAAATCAATGTTATGGTCAATAAATATTTCTATTTTTATAAAGACAAAAGATGGACTCTCCAAGCAACAAAACGGCCTGGCCCAGTAGGAAAAAGAAGTGTTGGTAGGCAGAGAAAAAAATGAATCAATGACCTCATAAAAACAGTAGGAAAAGAATGGATGCATATTGCTATGGATAAGGCAAAATGGAAAAAGATGGAGGAGGCATTTGGGTGAAGAACAAAAAGTTGCACAGCGTTAAAGCTGCGTTAGCACGTAGTTTTAATTTCCATTAACTTTTTCCATTGTGACACGAAAATTAATCATACATTTGTATGGATAATTTTGCACAACGTTAAAGCTACAAACAAATGTATGATTAGTTACTGTTTCCGTCTTTTGTCCGCCCCGCTATAGACAATATTCCAGCACGTGTCAACAGGGGCAGACTGAAAACCAGCGCTGGCAGCTTCCGCGCAAGCGCAGCATTAGCTGAGTTTGCTCCTTTTGCCGCAGGACAGACTACTATCTTGTATTGTTTATATTGTTGTCTTGCATTGTTTGTACTGTTGGCAATTAAATATTTTCTTTCTTTCTTTCTTTCTTTCTTAATTTTCGTGTCACAATGGAAAAAGTTAATGGAAATTAAAACTACGTGCTAACGCAGCTTTAACGCTGTGCAACTTTTTGGTCTTCACCGATTTACCTTTGGGGACCACTAATGTGGAAAAAAAGCTATAATAATAATAATGTTGCGACCTCGTCCTCGTGGGGGGCGGCGCCCCCCTCCGCCACGCGCAGGTCCGTGAGCATGCGCAGTTCGTACGCGGCGCACGCCACCAGCGCCGGGAGGCACACCACCACCGACCGCTGCTTGCCCGCACACAGCGCTCTAAGGGGACACAAACACAATGAGGGCTATCGCGTATGAATTCGCCACTAGAGGCGCTAGTGTAGCGTAAGGTCTCCAAAATGTCAAATCTCATAGTTTTTGAGTGAGCTACGCGGGTTTATTTATAATTAGAATAATTTTGTGAATATTTGGCAATATCTGAAATTAATTATGGCAATATGCGTTCCGGGGCAATGAATGTCTGTGTTTTGAGACAGTTGTCTTTCGGAAACCTTTGTCCTCCCTTTTTTCCGAACAAAACGTGGACTATGGAACACTGTAGCATGCTCGATATTTTATGGTACGATTTTAAGGTGTATTAAATATGATTTTAATCTAAACTTTGTTTTCACGCCCGTAATAACAGACTTTGAAAACCATACTTAAAAACCTCACGCAACAGTGCGCCATCTAGTGAGACAAAAAAACGATAGCCCTCATTTCACAAAAATGACCGTACCTAAAGCATAAAACTACCGTGAGACTCACTCATATTAAATGTTATTGTAACTGATAACTCACGTCTTAAACCAAGTTTCAGGTTCTTTACATATCAGAAGGTGAAGTGCATAGTTTATAGGTCAGCGAAAAATTAAAAAGTCAAAAAGATTGCAGGCGCGCTAGCTCGACAATAATAAATTAGCACGCCTGCAATCAGTTACATTTTTTTATAATAGTACATTACTGCAGAGGCCGGAAAAGAAAGGCTTGTAGGCTGAGTATGTATAGACGGCCGAGCAAAGCGAGGTCGGATAGGTATACGAGGCTGGCATGTTCTTTCACGCCGAGGCTTGTATAGTGCTTTTCTCAAACATGCAATAAAAGAAATAAAAACTCCTACAAATCAATGTTTTATTCGTAAGACAACTAAAATTGTACCAGACTCAAATTATAACTACAATCTATATAAGTGTTTATTTCATTCTAACATGATTTTTTAAAACGTTAAAATAATCCCCATAAAATAAATTGCTATAAAACATTTAGTTATAACAGACTGCAACAATAAAAAATCACGTTTCTAAACGAAACTTTTGAATTGACAATGGAACTTACTTGCAAAATAGCTAAAACCCAAGTCCAGTCAATCAAAAAAAAAAAGACAGTGAAATGACACTTGCCAATTTTCCCGCCAAAACTTTTTTTTATTGTGTTTGCTGTTAGGCTTTTAGGGCCATTATACACGAACTGCAGCTACATTAATACTTCATTATGTAAATTAAATTGTAATTTGACGTAAAACACGTTGGTAATATTTATATATTTACATATAGAATATTAATAGTCCTGTGAATTTACACAGTAACTAATAAATGAACCATAGAAATTCAGATTATAAATTTCAAGTCGTGTATAATGGCCTTTATCGTGGATATTTGAAGTATTGCATTGAAACAAAAGACAGAGTATATTTTGAAGCCTGTTTTATGAAACACAACATAGACATTACATAGCATGTTTGAGAAAAAGTTAAAAAGGCCATGGAATGGAAATAGCACAAGTCATATACAGTCAAGTCTAATGTCTGGTATCAGATATTTTGTTGGAAATCCGGACTTTTTTTATTGGGTCTGAAATAGCTTATGGTGTTTTCGGTGGAAAAATACACCTGCAGTTTATTTTTAATGAAAAAAAGGCGGGAAAGCATAACAAAAATATTGGAATAAAATTAAAAGTTATAATATATTTTAAGAAAAAGTTTATTCTATTTCAGAATTATTCACCATTTCTGAGAAAAGCTTTATACTAGTCTCGGCTGGAATAGCAATTGCTGGCTTCGTATTAATTACTCACTCTTACTCATCAGCCAGCAATTGCCTGCTTCCAGGTCACGACAATAATCTACTATTGAGGGCTTGATTGTTTGTTAAAAAAAAATGATGTTGGAGTGACCGCTGTACTCTAACGCTAGGCTACGGACCCTCGCACAGCATGAGCCTCCTCCAGCACGAGGCGGGTGCTGACGAAGGCAGCCAGCTCGGCCGCGATGGTGTTGCGCGCGCGGGCCGTGGCCGCCAGCCGCGCTCCGCCCTCCGCCGCCGTGAAACGGACGCCGCCCTCGCTCATCTAAAAAAAACTTGATTGTTTAAAAGTCCTGTTTGTTTTAGGATTCCATACCTCAAAAGGAAAAAATGGAACCCTTAATAATTACGCCATGTCTGTTTGTCTGTTCATCTGTCCGTCCGCGGCTTCGCTCAGAGCCTATTAGTGCTAGAATGCTGTAATTTTGCACGGAAATGGGCCAATCAACTTTTTTACCCACACTAATCTGTCCGCGACATTTTTCAAACAATTGCAGATTTTTGTTAGTATAAAACATGTTTTCCTATAATTTAATAGATGGTGTACATGAATACATTAAACCATGATTTATATTGTTGGAAGTACGATTTTTTGGTAACGCCAGAGACAATTTTGGTAACGCAGGAGATGCCCAAAGTGTGGTTAAAATAGTTGATTGGCCCAAATATGGTGCAAATATGCAAATTTGAAATAAAAGTTTTTTTTAGGATATCTCCCATAGATGTAGGTAGTGGCTGACTTTTTTTCTCATCTAACCCTATATAGGTATAGTGTGAGGTATTGTTAAATAGGTCTTTTAAAATCATTGCGAAGTTGTAAAGACGATTTTTCGATTCAGAAATATGTTAACGAAATATTCAACTTTAAAGCACAAATGTTCATTAAAATCTCCCCCCCCCCCCCCCCCTCTATTAAGAGCTAAACTGCTGGTCTAAAAAATTTACAAGGAAAACTATAAGTAATGGCTAAGATTTCTTGAGAATTATTAGTAGTTTAAGAGTAAATAGTAGCCTAAGGTATAAAATATACCTGGACTTGGAAGTTTCTGTACAAAATCATTACTTAATCTTTTTATAATGGCCATGGAACCCGAGCATGGCCAGTTTTTTAAAGTACACATCATTCTTGTTGACTTTCGTTATCTTCAACAGATGGCTCAGTTCACTTGTGGAAACTTTAACCCTACCTGGTAATTCAGTTATTCAACTTTTTATAGCTTTTTGTTAAGGTAATGTCTCCCAATACTATATTACTCATTAAGCAGTACTCAATGCAGTGGAATCTCGATAACTCAAATGTCAAGGGAAATGTTAAAAAAATCGAGTTAATGAGTTTTCAACTTAACAAGAATTTAAAGTCGTTAGTTTTCTTTTAGTACTCATGTTGTTGCTAGTTAACAGCCAAATAAATACTGACCCAAGTGACCAATAATGAACAAACATAACATCTGTGTTACTTTAGATAGCTTAAAGGATGTATTCATCCAGCCCCAAATATTTCTTTAGGATTTTATTGCTATGAGTTCGGGGAATTCCAAGTAAGACATCATTATATTTTACGAACGACGACTTACTGAGTTTGCTTTTTGCAATTCAAGTTATAGAGTATAAATATATACTATCAATACCTCGTAGGGAAATAACATGTTGTTCGAGTTACTAAGTCTAAATAATTCGAGATACTGCGTATTTAAGGGTGCAGCAGAAGGGAATGGCATTTTTTTCGACTTACAGAGAATTACGACTTAACAAGGTACGAGTTATATCTCTATAACTCCACTGTAGTTATTAAATGTATGATTCTATGGGGTACAAATCTATTAAAAAT
Organism: Choristoneura fumiferana; assembly: GCF_025370935.1. NCBI lineage: Eukaryota > Metazoa > Arthropoda > Insecta > Lepidoptera > Tortricidae > Choristoneura > Choristoneura fumiferana. The sequence goes on along the minus strand of NC_133501.1, from coordinate 6,463,836 downwards.
TAAGACTTGTGCTAGTACATTTTATTTATTTATTACATAACACATTACAAACATTGGATGGATGGAATTATTATAAGTTATAATGCTCCTTCATATACGATGCAATCATTTAAAAAAATTAACCATATTAACCACCATTTTGACAATCATTTTTCTAAGACCTGGGCCCCCCTTTGGTATAGTCCAACCAACTAATATAGAACTGACATCCTGTGGACCAGATAGCCAAGTGGCAGTGGCGGATTTATATCCGCCGCCCTATGCACTTACTTATGTATGTAACTTTCTAAAATAATATTTTTTTGAAATCTGCCCCCTAGGCCGCATTTACTAGTTAACATTTTCTTAATAAATATTTTTAAATATATTGTTTTTTTACTGAAGTAGTTTTCCCAGCAACTAATAGGGGCTTGGCGACCCCCCTAAAGTGGCTTCGCGACCCCCCAGTGGTTCGGGACCCACAGGTTGAAAAACACTACTTTAGGATGAAGTCAATTTGTGTCAATTGTCCCCACCATATGTACAGGTACCTTTTATTTACTTTTTCTCTGTTACCCCTTTTATAGTCAATATGATGTATAACTGAGTATCTTTGCCTATTTTATTTCAATTATACCCTTTTTAAAGGTACATTAACGTTTGAAAACAGTTGGAACAAGGTTATTTAAACTTTAAAAACTCGTAAACTTGTAAAATAAAATAATAACAACAAAGGTTATAATTTATAACCCAAAACAACAACTTTAAAACCACAGCAAACTTACCGTAAGTAAGAGGATCGTATCACTTGTTCTGCGTAATCGGTGAACTGTACACGGTAATTACACAAAACACACGAGAATAATCCATTGTTTCGATTGCAAATAAAGACGTTAGTTTGATAACATGGTTACCGCGCAACAAACAGCTGTTTGTACGCAAAAATACGGCTTTAATATAATAAAATTGATATTATATACAAGCTAATTTATTACAAACGTTAAATAAGAACTTTATAGTACTCAATTGTAAAGAAAATATAGAAAAACTGCGCTAAATTGCGAATAAGGCGAAGACGCGACTCCACGGGCATTCACAGCAACAGTGTTGCCAGGACCGGATTTCGTTTTGGTTCGAAATTCGTCTGCAAAAGTTCCGAAAAGTTCCGATACAGATGTTTAACGTGGTCCATTTTTAACCCCCGACGCAAAAATAGGGGTGTTATAAGTTTGACCACAATGTGTGTCTGTCTGTGTGTCTGTCTGTGTGTCTGTCTGCGTGTCTGTCTGTGTGTCTGTCTGTGTGTCTGTCTGTGGCACCGTAGCTCTTAAGCGGGTGGACCGATTTGAATGAGGTTTTTTTTTATTTGAAACCAGGTTTTTTAGCGATGGTTCTTAGACATGTTTTATCAAAATCGGTTCAGCCGTTTCAAGATCATCAGCTCTTTTGTTCGCTGCGGTAGGAAGCTTAGACGCATAACGGGTATTTACTTTACTTCCAAACATATTTGGGACCTGAAATTTGAAACACATATATCCTACTAATATTATAAATGTGAAAGTTTGTGAGTGAGTGAGTGTGAGTGAGTGAGTGAGTATGTTTGTTACTTTTTCACGCTTAAACGGCTGGACGGATTTAGATGAAATTTGGCGGAAAGTTAGTTTATAACCTGGATTAAAACATAGGATACTTTTTATCCCGATATTCCCACGGGATAGGGATAAAATCTCGAAATAACAACCGCTGGGCTTAGAGACATGAAATTTGGTATGTAGGTAGCCGGACGTCTAGAATAACACATACGCTACTTTTTATCCCGATATTTCCACGGGATAGTTTTGTAACTAAGGGACCCCATACATCCGTGTATTATTGTTATTATTATTTTGTAATTTTTTCTTTAATTGTATACTTACTGTAGTTTTTAAGTATTTTATTTGTACTTATTTTATTTTGAAAAATGACTTTCTGCCAAGCTTCTTGCGGCGCATTCTTCTTGGCAATGATGGTCTTTCCGAAAGTGCTGGTATTTAAAAAAATTACGTGTAAAAGTGCCCATTGCGGCCTATTTACTGAATAAATGATATGAATTTGAATTTGGATAGGGAAAAATTTTGAAATTTTAGCACTGGGTTTAGAGTGTTGAATTTTGTACAGTTATTCACAACACAACCTCAATGAAGACCACGATATAAATTTTGGAAATTTCCAGGGGAATTTTGTAAAATCCCGAAAATTTCAATTGCAACTACCAGACCGAATAGTTTACGCGTGCGAAGCCGCGGGTAAAAGCTAGTATGCTATATAACTATGCAAGATTATGGAATTCTCGGTCTGATGCAAACTAGTAGGTAAACTCTTGATAAAACCATACCAAAAATATCGTGTTTGGATTCGTTTCGATAATTATTTGATTCTACATAGAATGCAATGGTGGCAACAGGATGAGCTGATGCTGCAGCCAGGATATCCAGCACACTAGTACACTCTTTAAAAATAATAGCACATATGTCGTGTTTGGATTCGTTTTGATCAGTAATTGATTCTACATATAATGCAGTGGTGGCATCACGACGAGCTGATGCTGCAGCCAGGATATCAAGCATACCAGTATACTCTTGAAAAAATAATAGCAGATATGTCGTGTTTGATTCCTTTTGATCAGTATTTAATTCTACAAACAATGCACTGGTGGCAACAAGATGAGCTGATGCTGCAGCCAGGATATCCAATACACTAATACACTTAAAAAAAAACAAAGTTTAAAATACATGAAATAAAATTAAAATTTAAAAATTTAAAACCCCCGACATAAAAACACGCCAGCAAAAATAATAATAATAAAAAAATTAAAAATGCCGACAAAATACGCCGCCAAAAAAGACAACTAAAAAGTAAAAAATAATTATGCACTACCTAGCTGTTGCCCGCGACTTCATCTGCAAAGAATTCCTTTATCCCTATCCCGCGGGGACTATTCTGATTTCCCGCAAAATTAGCCTAAGTTATGTATGATGATTGGTTTATTGGAGTCTTTTTGTATTTTTTATTTCAACTCCAAATTTTGTTACTTTTACGGGTATCCCGTGAAACCATATCGAAAATACAAACTGAGACATGGATGCACAGAAAAACCAGAAAAAGAGACCAGCGCTGGGAATTGAACCCAGGTCCTCAGCAATCCGTGCTGCGTGCTATAACCCCTACACCACCGCTGGACAGGAATCTAGACACGAAATCGATCGAAACTTTCGATATAAGTAGCCTAAGTTAATTTAGTATAAGTACCTTACCTAGTAATATTTTTTTATCTAAGTGTCGTCGGTGTCGGGGGACCGCTTAGGTTAATACTTTAAAAAAATACAACATATGTACTTTAGTTTCCTGTTCTGGAGCTGTAGAGCAATCGTGCCAAATTTCATATTTTTAATCGTAGATTTTAAAACTGCTATTTTATCCCGATCCCATTGGAATATTACTATTTGTATCCTGATATTCTTACAACCTAGCGTGTTATTCTAAATCTCCAGCCATCTACTTACATTCTAAATTTTATCCAATATCCGTCCGGCGATTTTAGTTTTAACATTGTGCGTATCTATCCAGTGTTGTAACAAGTTATCGTAAACAAAATTAAGCTAGAGATAGTTTTTTTTTACACAGAATACAGATTTTACTTTTATAAAGCATATTATTTAGTACATAATTATTTGAAACTTGATTCTTCTTTCGTGAAATTATAGTTTGACTGTTAGATAAGACGACTCGTGGAAGACCCTAAAAATATAATTAAAAAAAAGCCTAAACGGAACAAAAGTTCTGATGGGATCGAAGTTCCGCAGAAGTTCAGCTAAAACCTCAAAGTTCCGATCTGGCAACGCTGCACAGCAAGCAAAAAAAAAAAGTTCGATGACATTTGAATTTGCGTTTCGTTTTTGCTTTGTGCAATTTTAGTCTATTTCATAAAACGTAGCGGATGAAGGTGCGGCGCTCATGTAGCTGCTCAACGCTTGTTTCCAGCTTCAAATCTGGTCACGTGACATATAGCGACAAAGCTGAAAATGTTAAGCTTTATCGCTGGAAAAAAAACCTCTGTAATTTTGGAAAAAGCTATTAGGTATTTTAGTTTGCATTCACTCCAATTTATTTTATTTGTACGGTTGCAACTAAAGGAGCTTAAGAAATCAGCTTCCAAGACGAAGGTAATTCCTTCATCTTGACGCTACTGTTCGACGCAGAGATTTGACTACTTTTTGGAATCGCGGGAAATTCAAAATAGGGGACTAGATTTATCGCTGCAAACGAGCGTTGAGAGGCTGCATGTGGCCGTCCCTTTTTATAAAAAAAACGTCAATCAAATTCTGACAGTGACAACTGGTTCTGTCTGTTCTGTCAAACTCTGCTTCAAAGACCTCTGCTTGCTCTGGGACACTTGCTTGCGTAAACTATCGAAAATTTAATTATATCGTAGTTTTAAGCCTAAGTTTAACACTATGGAGTGTATAAACAAATTAGAGAAAGAAATAGTGGACTTGCGAAAAATCCTAGTGGAAAAAGAAAACGAATTGTACGAGTTGAAAAAGAAATGGGTATCGGTATGTATTGTTTTGATTTTCAAGGCTTCCAGTCAGTTGTTATTGTAATACCACTAATGTATCATAACAGCTTGTTATATCATTGTAGCCGGTTCCGTACTGCATTGTATTTGTGGTTCATTTGGATCGTGTATAACCTCTGCCTATTAAATGAAAAATAGTCAAAATCAATAGAACTGTTTCAATGTGTCTGGCAACAGCATAGAAACCTGTCTATTTAACAAGATGAAGTAACCATATTTTTTATTTTTATGGACTTCAAACTTTTTTTTTTCTAGCTACTTGACTAACAATATTTTTTTTATTTTTTATTTACAGAAACCCCATCTAGAGTCTCAGTTACATGTCAATTCGGATGGTTTTCAGAATCAAACCCAAGTGGACAGACTACCTAAATGGGCCATTGAGAGGTGAGCACAACTATATTTTTACTAATAAATAATTTTAAAACATATAAAAAATGTTTACTTAAACGTTTGTTTTGTTTTATACATTTACTTTATGAATTGTTGTTTTGTTGGATTGTCATTCAATCTCTCTCTTCTCAGTGTTTGTCTTGCCCAGTGCCTTAGTGTTTAACTGTTATACTGTGTAAGTTTCATTGAAATAAATAAATAAATAAATATTTTTAATTAATTTTGAATAAATAGCTATGTGAATTGCCATATAGTTTTGTTTTAAAAAAATTACTTGCTGTTAAATTTTCCATAGCGCATTCTTTTCGGCAATAATAGTCTTTCCATATATTCGTAGTATAAATAAAAGTGGCATTTAAAGCAGAACTTTGCATACTACTTAGAGAATAGAAAGTAGGTACATCTAATTCGTTTCCTAGGTAAAAATATATTATCCATCATGTTTATCTTTTGTTAATGCATTCATTGCCACCAACGCATCTATGCGTCACCGTGACTCACCCTGTGCCGCTGTCATAATTATTCAAACATTTTGAACGCACATGTGCCTCAGTGGCACCTGTGGTCAGTCAAGTCAAGTCAGGTGGAAGTGAATGCGTTAATCAAACAAAAAATAATAAAAGTATAAAGTAAAGTGCAAAATAGTGTCGCACGGCGTGACATCATGTGGAACGATGATGAAGATATAGCCAGAATCAGAATCAAAATCAGAATATTTTATTCGTATTTTATTAGTTAATTAAGGAACTGGCTGTATCTTCATAATATCTGTTAAAAAAATTTTCTAATTTTTTAGAGGCTTAAGTGTACTTGTGTGACTATGCCAGCCTCATTGAAAGACTCAATGTCCACATTCATCAAACACTCCTATTGCGATGTCCAGATTATCTGGCTGCAAAGGAGTGCTTGATGAACCTGTAAATTCGTACATACTGCATCTTCCGATACCGGACAACTCAAAATAATATTCACTGCACCTTTGAATAGGTTCAAATCACTCAAATACCTATCACGGCTATCCTTAGTCAATATACACTCCACCAAAAAATTTACTAAGTACTCAATCTTATTACAATCCATGCAATTTTTGTTAACAACAGAATCAATACATGTCCAATATTTTATTTTATTTTAATTAAGAGATACATGCAAAAGGATGGCCATAGTAAGTTTTTTTGCCTGACGTAGAAACAGAGTATAACTATCAAAGTTGTTTGTGGAACTTACCCATTACTCCCAATGTCAACAGATACAGTCGTCAGATCCTTCTGCCGGAGATAGGAGTGGAAGGGCAAGTGAAGCTCTGTGCCGCCAGGGTGCTCGTAGTTGGAGCGGGAGGCCTGGGCTGTCCTGCTGCTGTCTACTTGGCTGGGGCTGGCATTGGTAAGTCTATAATGGCCTAATAACAACTATGACTATGATATGAGTATACTGTTCAATTGAACAAAGTTATTTTTATACTTCCTATTTTAATATATATTTTTGAAAGAAGAAATAAAATTATTTGTGACCTTAAGGTCTTTTAAACTAAATCAAGTAAAACAATGGATCTAGTCTCTTTAATCTTTAGGGCTGCATTTCCACCAGAGATGTGCGAGAAATGTTTGTCCTGAACCAATACCTCAATGGGGAATGTCTGTAAAATTTAGAAACGCTTGAAACTTTTATATCAATAGGAATAAACTTTCTAATTAACAAAAAACATCAATTAATTAAAAAAAATTAAAGAGTTTTCTTTACCGCCAAATTACGTCAGTCCGGTCGGTTACGGGTTGTTCCATAGTCCAGAATAAAAAACATTAAAAAAGAATTTGTATCTTTGACTCGATCGTTGTGACAGGTGACACTCTTTAATACCGGCTTACCAACCCTGTTTTTCATCTACACATCCATAGAAGCTCAAGTCAGTTATCTCTCACGGCTATCCTTAGTCAATACACACCCCACCAAAAAATGAACTAAGTCCTCAATCTTATTACAATCCATGCACATTTGTTTTTTTTTTTTACCTAATAGCAGACAAGCAAACAAACAACTTTCATCATATTTAAGAATTTATTCGATGGAACATGACCTGACTGCACTCGAAACGCCCACACAACTAAGGAAACGGTTCCGACATTCCCCCAGCGTCGGTACTAAGGTACCGACGCTACTAACTACTAAGGTACTAAGGTACTAAGGTAGATTTAATTTACACTATAATTTATTTATTTTTTGTACAGGTGAGATAGGTTTAGTGGACTATGATACAGTGGATCTGACAAACATACACCGCCAGTTTCTGCACACAGAGAACGACCAGCACCAAAGCAAAGTGCAATCTGCAGCTGATGCGCTCAGGAGGTACGCAATATGCACATTTGTAAAGCCCACATTTACACAGTGAGCGGAGCGGAATCTGTACGGACTCAGTTTAACGTACAATTTTTTTTTTTTTTATTCGACTGGATGGCAAACGAGCAAGTGGGTCTCCTGATGGTAAGAGATCACCACCGCCCATAAACATCTGCAACACCAGGGGTATTGCAGATGCGTTGCCAACCTAGAGGCCTAAGATGGGATACCTTAAGTTCCAGTAATTTCACCGGCTGTCTTACTCTCCACGCCGAAACACAACAGTGCAAGCACTGCTGCTTCACGGCAGGATTAGCGAGCAAGATGGTGGTAGCAATCCGGGCTGACCTTGCAAAAGGTCCTACCACTGAAAAGTACTTACACTAAACCTCTATGTAGTTGGACTAGTTGGTTGATGTAAGTAAAACTATCATTAATAAGTCCGCTATCGTTAATCAGTAGTCAGTCATTTATTTTCTCAAATATTGTACAAAAAAGATGGTTTACTTGCAATTTATAGTGCAACATGTTTTGTCAGAAAGACCCCACCCGCACCCGTGGACGACCTGACAACACCGAGTGGACGCCGAAAGTCGAGGCGGTGCTGGTCGAGTGCGGGGTGGGTCTAATGAGCTGTGACCTTAAACGCTGAAATATCTTATCTTTGTCCACAGAATAAACTCGAATATAACAATAAACCAACACAACGTGCAGCTGGACTCGAGCAACGCTCTCAGCATAGTCAACAAATACGACGTGGTGTTGGACTGTACCGACAACGTGCCCACGAGGTACTTACTCAACGACGCCTGCGTACTAACCAAGGTATCTGACCTACTCACTAATCATTTGTCGCTATCTGGTCGACTCACTATCATTGTGTCAAATATTTAGTAGTAGAGTGCACACGTAGAAAATGTTCACTAGTACAATATGCACTAGTAAGAAGACTGTTCACTAGTGCCCTCTTCACTAGTAAATTGCTACCATCTTGCTCGCTAATCCTGCTTGAAGCAGCAGTTCTTGCACTGTTGTGTATCGGCGTGGAGAGTAAGACAGCCGGTGAATTACTGGAACTTAGGTATCCCATCTTAGGCCTAAGCTCTAGGTTGGCAACGCATCTGCAATACCCCTGGTGTTGCAGATGTTTATGGGCGGTGGTGATCTCTTACCATCAGAAGACTCACTTGCTCGTTTGCCATCCAGTCGAATAAAAAAAAAGATAAATTGTACTCTAGCGCACTGTTCACTAGTACATTGTTCACTATACGATGTTTACTTGTGTACTGTTTGCTAGTGCAATGTTCACTGACTACTATTCACTAATTCTAGTCACATTATAATGTCACATTGTGTCACTATCTGATCGACTCACAATGCCCTCACTATACGATAAAGTTAACTATCCTATACTCACTTCATAATCTCAAAGTTTCACTATCTCATACACTCAATAATTTTCTGTTACAGTTGCCCCTTATATCCGGGAGTGCCTTAAAAATGGAGGGACAGCTTACTGTGTACGGGTATCGGGACTCTAATCCAGTTGAAAAGGTACATTTAGATACTATACACATAAACAAGAACATTAGAAATTTTGTGTGCATTTCTATTTACAATAGACGTCGGCATTTTATCCGTTGAAAATAATTCCAATCCGCATTGGCGATCCTTTACTACAAATAGCGAATCTACTGTGTTAAAAAGTTAGTAGCTGGTGATGTACTCGCAAATCGTTAAATAACTTTGTACATCTGTTTTAAAATGATATTATAGTTTCTTGAGTTTCTTGCCGGATTCTTCTCAACAGTGGTTTTTCCGAACCGGTGCTGGTGGATTTTTTGACATTCATAAGTGCTTGTTATAGCCTAAATTGATTAAGATATTTTGAATTTGACTTTAAAAGATCTAAGCATATGTAAATAAATAAATAATAGAAATAGAAACGTTTATTCGCTAATTCGCAAATTACATATTATAAGTACACAAAATAAAACAAGTATAAAATTCAAATTCAAATTAACTTTATTTGTCAGAATACAGTAAAAAAATACATTGGTCTTATCATAATTATATATCTGTTGTCCTTGTATTCAGCTTGCAAGCAAGCGTACAACTATTTCATTAATAAGCTAAAGGTTATTTTATAATTTAATTAAATAATATAATAATATAAATAATAGTAAATGTCCAAAATAATGGTCAATAATATTGCCTATAATTTAAGTAGTCCTTGCACTATAAAAACATTTCGTCAGTAACCATTTCGTCAAATTGCGTTTGAACATTTCTCCCGACAACACTTTAATTCATCTGGTAAATTATTAAAAACTATTATGCACATGTTGAAGCGTTTCTTTTATAAATATCTTTTACGACAGCGTGGCCTGTACAAAAGAGACATAATGCATGCTCTTGTCCGCCTCTGAATAATTCACTGCGTTTTTTAAAATAGTCTGGATGGGATTCACAAAAACCACATTCCTCTAATGTACAAACACGGCAAAGGTAAAATATTTAATTTTTTAAATAGTGGGATACAACTATCAGAATAAATAAATATCAGAATAAGAAAATAAATATTAATGACAGTATTTGCGAAATCGCGAAACGGTCTCAGCTCAGCATAGTGTTGGCCGTAGAGGCCAACGCTGGTCTTCCGCTGAGACCGCTTGGCGACTTCACGGAAGGCGACATAAATTAAAAAAAAAAAAAAGTAAATCTAAAAAGAAACAAATAGAAAGTATATAATTATAATAATAACAATAATGAAAACAAACAGAACGCAAAACCAGACAAAAGACCGTGCACATAATAAGTTATAAACATCACAGTAAAAGAAAGAGTCAACACACCACTCAACCATCCATAGACCACAGACGTCGATATGCACAATCTGCCAACTGTCATGTCATATCTCATCTGTGGCCTATGCCGAATGTCAGTTGCACTGAACAGACTGGTTACTGCTGTACATACAGACACAGGGAAGTTTCTTTGTTTTATTCCATGCAAAGAAGAACTGATTCTTCCTTAGGCGCAAGCCACAGAGAAGAGACGTTAGACGAGGGCGCGCCGCGGACGGGACGGCACGGGCACGGGGCGAGGGCGTCTCCGCGTCGTCTCTTGTGCCTGCTTTGGATCACGACGTTTCTATGCATTTAGGCTCCGTTTCCACCAGAGACGAGAAACACATTCTCGCACATCTCTGGTTGAAATTTAGTATGAAAACTGATTCAAGGGTCGCTGCGACTGCTACGCGCCCCCGTACCACGTTTCTTGTGTGTGCGCCTTAGTCCTAGAATGCGATTATGGTACCATCAGCCAAATAAGTGGTCTACCAATTTTTAAACAAGTTCCTATCAAATGAATACGTCGCTAAAGTCGAACTTTCAAGTTGACAGACACGTCTATAGGCATTATTGTTTTATGACGTGCAAACGATTATCAACTTTAGGGTGGTAGACCACATATTTGGCTGGTGGTACAAGAATAACAAGATGTTTTTTTATGGACAATCCTTTACTTTCTGATTAGCAATAAAAAATGAATTTTGTCCACGGCGGCAGCGTCAGCTCTGTCCATGGTTTGTGCCCCGTACGTCCGCCCCCGCACGGATCGGTTATTGGCGTAGACATCCTGGGGGCCCGTTGGAAGAAGCTGAAGGGCCCACAGGAACTGCTTGAGCTGAAGTTCCTTCCAAGGTGTCATCCTCGTCCAGGAGAGGACACAGCTTATTGAAGGCACGTCGCTCGATACCCGTAATGTGTGTGCAGGACCGTTCAGCAGGCGGAGGGTACCGCGGAGCGTGCTACCGCTGCGTGTTCCCTTTGCCGCCGCGGCCGGACGCCGTCGGCAGCTGCTCGGCGCACGGCGTGGCCGGGCCCGTGCCGGGGCTCATCGGTGACTGCCCTGAGGCTGCGGCCACTGACAAGGGACGTAGCGGAGCGGAGACGACACGTCTAGGGATCCAACCCTACACGTCTGATTATATGAGGCGGAGATGAGACGTAAGGATTACCTATTATCTTATTAACGCACTTCTTCTCTACGTCACTATTTCTCCACTTTTCTTCACTATCTTTACCTCACTATCTCACTGCATGACTAACTGCTTCACTACTTTTACCCCGCGACCTCGGAACCCCACTCTCTATCTCACTTTCTCTCTACCTCACTGCCTCATAATCCCACCCTCACTACTCACTCTCTCACTATTCAATGCCTCATAATCCCACTCTAACTACTCTACTGTCTCACTCACTACTCTGTCTCAATACTCCACTCTCACTACCCAATACTCCACTCTCACTACCCCACACCCCTCTCTCACACTTACCACTCTTTCACAATCCCACCAGTGTCAGTCAGTAGTCACTACTCACTACCTCACCCTGTTGCAGTGCGGCTGCGCGGGCGCAACCCGGATTGCGCCGCGTGTTCCGATACACCGACAATAACACGCCTACTGGACTACGAGACCTTCTGCAAGGCCAAAGCAAAGGAAAAGGTGAGCACAATATACAGAAATATAAAAACGGTAAAAAATTCGTGTGATTCAATTTTTGCAGATTTTTTACTCTCCCTCCCCCCCACGCACCGTAACGTTTTCCAATACCCCGCCGCCCCCCTCTAAATTTTACGTAACATCCAAATAACCATCTTTACTTAAGTTTTAGCTTTCCTTTAGCCGGTTTCCAAAGTTAGTTGGCGAATTTATAGGCCAAGAACAACAACCTGATGATGCGAATCTCCCACTTTTGAGGAGAGAGTATGAACTTTTTATATAAAACCTGCCAGGAGCGTGTCGGACACGCCCGAAATAGGGTTCCGTAGCCATTACGAAAAAATTAGGTAATATTTTTCTATGGATTTCGTATTTTGTACGGAATATTCCAAGTTTAGGTATATTTTAGGATGCTAATTACTCTTAAACTACTAATAATTCTCAAGAAAACTTAACCGTTATAGTTTTACTTGTAAGTTTGATGTACTACTACCATCCCGAATTTTTTCAAATTTTTCCGCCCACCGGTTTAGATTTTAGAGGGGGGGACGCTTGATTTTAATGAAATTCTTCAATATCCGTTGAATAATTAGACTTTTTTTTTAATAAACTAAACTATGTTTTAAGATTGCCAATCCGTTGAATAATTGGACTTTTTTATAATCTAAACTAATATTTTGAAGATGAGCCATTGGGATAACTAGGCCATTATATTGATATTTCCACACATCAATATAATGCATAATCCCTCTTACTCTTAGGAATTCCCATTACTGTAGTAAAATCTTGACCCAATTATTTTCAAGCAAGCAAACCCGCGGGTAAAAACTAGTCGTATAAATTGGTGTTCCTTTTAAAAAAAAAACCGTTTAATTAGTGCACATGTAGCGTTCAAAAGCGCGAATGTTAAAAAGGTAAGCCAACTTTTTAATACTCCATTTATATTGCTAAGTCTTTTTCGCTGTAACATTCGCGGTCTTGAATAAATCCTTCACTATCTTTATCCGCTACAATAAATAAATAAATATCATGGGACATTTGACACCAATTGACCTAGTCCCAAACTAAGCAAAGCTTGTACTATGGATACTAGGCAACGGATAAACATACTTATATAGATAAATACATACTTAAATACATATTAAACATCCAAGACCCGAGAACAAACATTCGTGTTATTCACACAAATATCTGCCCCGGCCGGGATTCGAACCCAGGACCTCAAACTTCGTAGTCAGGTTCTCTAACCACTTAGCCATCCGGTCGTCAATAAAAGCGCACTTTATGTGTGTTAGTGGGTTTTACACCGAGTGTATCATGGCATGACCCTAATAGGAACCAATTGTTAGTCTTTTACCTCAAAAGCATAAATTCCTTGTAGCGATTCACCGAATAGCATTTCACCTCGAACTAACAAAAATTCAATAGAATCTTGTACCTGGCGCAATTTTTCGCGTAGCTTTTTACATTAGTATAATTCATTTGTAGCATCTCATTTTCCGTGTAGTATTTTACCCTAGACGCATTTCGCCGCGATCGATGTTTGCCTGGGACTCTAATTAATTTGACGCGTTAATTGATGTTAGCACTAAAATACACTAATGCACGATCGAGATGAAATGAGACTACTTAAAACCAATAGTGTTTTGGACGATAGTTACTTTATTGACCGATAGGTGTCGCTGTACTTGAAAATAACCTAGATAACGTTTGACTGACTGTAAAACCATAAGATTGTTGAATGATTGAGGATTAAACGGATTGGCATAGCAACGGTGTTTGATGTAAACAAAGTGGTCCTTCGAACCGGATAGGAAACAGTGATTAGGAAGTGAAGTGTAGACAGTGTAGTGCGAAGAGGTAAGTACAGTGAAGTGTCAGTGAAACGAACTTAGCGGAAAAATCGTAGCTGTCAAAGACTTGCAAAATTTCAGAATCTTATTCTATGGACTTAGTAAATTCAGCGCGCAAAATTTAAAAAGACTGATGATGTAAACAAATAGCAACCAAAAAAAAATACGATTGAGACACAACGCCATACTTAAATGCACGATCGAGGTGTAATGCGACTAAAATTTATCATCATCATCATCATCAGCCTATAGCAGTCCACTGCTGGACATAGGCCTCCCCCAAAGAGCGCTGCGCCCTGTCCTCGGCTAGACGCACCCAGCTTCTACCAGCAGCCTTTCGCAAATCGTCACTCCACCTGGCCGGAGGGCGATACACTACGTTTCCCAAGACGCGGTCTCCACTCAAGAACTCGTTTACTCCAGCGGTTGTCGGTTCTTCGACAGATATGACCAGCCCACTGCCACTTCAACTGGCTAATTCTCTGAGCTATGTCGATGACCTTAGTTCTGTGTCGGATAGCCTCGTTGCGGATTCTATCTTTCAGAGAAACCCCGAGCATAGCTCGTTCCATAGCTCGCTGAGCGACCTTGAAGTGGTGGACGTTTCAGCTCCGTTTACTAAAATTTATAGCGAGTAAAAAAATAAACGATTGTGACACAACCAAAGAATATATAATAGCACTAACGTACAGAATGGCCACGCTCCGCCCCGCACCGGTTCGAGTTACCCCACCCCTCAAGCGCAGATTGCAGGAAAACCGCAGGAAAGCAGTCGGGCGCGCGACGCGATGTATGTCGGCCGCACGGCACTAAGTTATTTTTTGCGAAATGGTAACGGTACCCTACCTACCTTTTATAAATAAATAATGATTTCTGAAATTATCGCGATTAATACATGAAATAACTACCAACCGAATAATTCGTTTAAGTTTGTTGTCGTATATCTATTGTAATTGAAAATAATAATGCTTAAATTCACAGACAGACACATTTTAAGTAGGTTTAAATAAATAGGTAAGATTAACGATAACATTTATTTGCACATATCTAAGCCATACCTACATATAAGTAGGTACCTTTAAATGTCATTGGTAGTACTTGTACTACCTGGGTTTTGCGATAGTCAGCCCTGTGTGTCTTACGCACACATTGACGCGTGTACAGACGTCGTCGTGCTTATGTAGATTCAAGAACGCGTATTATGTACGTCGTGGCCGCCGTGTGACACAACGGTATAATTAAATATACGATCGAGGTGAAATGTGATTCGGTGAATCGCTGCAAGGAATTTACGCTTTTGAGGTAAAGAATTAACAAATTATAGGACCGTGTCAGACGGAGTCCGTCTATCCCACTAGTCCCATTGAGTAGTCCCATCATGGGACTACTGAGACGATTACGTGCCAGTAGTCCCATGGGACAAGTGGCACTAATATTTTCATCCCAAAAGTCCCATTACGTGTCGAATGGAATGTCAAGCGCATACATGGCACGCGACGGCGACGGTTGGTTACGAAACGTGCTAGTGGGCATAGTCTCATGCTTTTCGATACAAAGAATATATTTTTGCCTGTCACGTTGCTGTTACGGTCATGGTACGATACGGTGTAATGTGTAGTCCTTTAATGGATGGGAAAATGGAATTTAATACAACAATTGATTGACGCTTCGGTTGCCGTGGTATTCAGATTGAGGTCCGACTTTTCCCGATGACTACACAGGGTGGCCCGTTTAGATCGGTCAGTATGGGAAAGTCTGAAACTATAAGACATACGAAGATCTGTTCTTAGGAACCATGTCATCGATTTTAGTAACAAGAAAAACTGCATTCAAACATTAACAAAACACTTGTACAGTTTGGGAATCGAACCCGGACATTTTGAAAAATAAAACGTATGTTATGTCTATTTGGATATCGGTAGTAGGTCATAAGCAATAAATGTTACTATGAAACACTGTATCTAGAATGAATAAAATGCATTGTTTTCATATTCTTATATAATGTAAGTTTTATTTTTCAAAACGTCCAGGTTCGATTCTCGAGCTGAGTACAGTTTTTTTTTAATGTATGAATGCAGTTTTTTTGTTATTAAAATCGATGACATGGTTCCTGAGAACAGATCTTCTTATGTCTTATAGTTTCAGACTTTCCCATACTGACCGATCTAAATGGGCCACCCTGTATACATCTGTACTGCCACAGCCGGGACATATCATTATCACGCTAATAATAAACACCTCGCCGTTTCAACCATTTCTACTCTTCAACTCTTTATTTTCAGAAAAAAGAGGATGCTAAAGTAACATCGCAGCGTCGGAAAGAGCAAAAAGTAAAACGCATGTCCGGGCAAAGCTATTATGGCTTCAGAAAAGACCTAGACAAATGGGTGCAAGACGTCCCCAAATCAGAACGAAAGTTGGGCCCCGCATGCACAGCTGACTTCTGCAAGAAAGGGACCCACAGAAAATGCAGCAGCTTCGAGGAGGAAAGGAGAAGGAAGATCTTCAATTACTTCTGGAACGAACTAGATTGGTCCAACAAAAGGAAGTACGTCAGATCGTTGGTTGATGTCATTCCTCCTAAAAGGCGTACGCTGAAAAACAAAGAGGTTTCCAGAAAAGAGCACTCGCACAGATATAATTTACTTTTAGATGAGCAGAAACTGCCTGTTTGTAGGACAACGTTTTTGCATACTTTAGGAATAAAAGAAGCGATGGTTAGGACTTGGCTGGTTAACACAGAACGCCCTAGAGAATTTAGAAAACCTTTGAAAGCACTAAATGTTGACGCTTATATAGATAGCTTACCGAAAACCGGCGTCAAATGTCTTTTTTGCAAGACAACGCCCGCGTACAGTAACTTACTGTACCTAGATTTAGGACATATTAAAAACCAGTTTCAGCTTTACAACGCTTATGTTAAAGATATGAAGATGAAAGGGGTAACACCAGCGTCGAGAAAGACTTTTGCTAAAGTGTTTTTGGCTAAAGATTTGAGAATTTTTAAGCCCAAAAATGATAATGATGTGTGTGATATAGTCAATGAGCATAACGTTACAGTAAATACGTATAATGTGGATGGTAATGTGGAATTAGGGCCGAATGTTTTACACGTAACTTACGTACCTCAGTGGGAATGTAGTTAAAAGTTGCTTTAAATTTTATTACTTTAATAATTTATATTAATTTGAATTGCAGTCGAATTGAGATTGCAGGATTTTAGTAAATTGTAAATTATATCAATAAATAATAATAATAATAATAAATTTACATTATGGGAACTCCCTTTACTTATGTTGCGATCTTAATCAATTATTAGAAACCAATCTATCTTTTGTCATTTAAATCATCATCATCCACCATTACCTCTCATATTTCGTTTTATAGATTTTTTTTACCGTAAAACGGCAAAAACTACTAGACACTGGCAAAATTGTCCTCCAATGGACATAGCCATATTTTTCTAAAAAACCAACCAAATCATTTTTTTTAAATTAATTGTTGAAACAGTTTTGATGATGACAGCAGAGTTTAACCTAGTTCTGCCATACCAATGCTAATTTCATAAATTTTATCTGTGCATGTGTTGAGCACCAGCATTATTTTATTTTTTATCTGTGGTGAAGTGTCAGATTTAATGTTTGTTGCAAATCAATAATGACACCCAATGATGACACTTACTGCCACTGTCAAAGTGTCATACGTGAGATTGTGGGTCAAAATCAAAGTCATAGTTTCAAAGTCAAATGGCATTGCTTATTTATTATGCAATAAATTCATCACAATGATATTAAAATTAAATAAGTACAGGAAACAATTTAAGAAGCATTTATCTCGAAATGGTTGTCGATTTACTATACAATGTAAAAAAATACACAACCCCTGTGTACTCGCAATGGAAGCGCTACTATAAAAAAAAAAGGAAATAAACCTATTTACTTATTTATGACTCGTTGTTTTCATTTGATTCCTTTATATATTAAAATGTACCTCGCAGGAGGTTTTCAGAACAAATTTTCGTATTATTCATACAAATATCAGCCCCGAACGGGGATTGAATCTGGGACCTCAAGCTTCAAAGTTTGGTTCTCTAACCACTTGCCCATCCGGTCGTCAAATATTGGACATTTTGCCAATCAAACAAAAAATGACAAAGACTGCCCCGAATGTTTGTTTGGGTCTTGGACGTTTAATATGTATTTAAGTGTATATTTATCTATATATATATTCGTTGTTTAGTATTCATAGTACAGTCACCTTCATTATCTGCCACAGCGGAGCGTGCAAAAATATCTGGCACATCCTACCAGCCCTAGAAGTAGAGTCGTATCAGATATTTATTTTATGCACGCTTCATTGTGTCACATATTAATGCTGGTGACTTTACAAGCTTTGCTTAGCTTGGGACTATACTCTGTTTATTAAACCAAGATACTAAAATGACGTTTCATGTGCTACCTGTTTTTACATCTCATAAATAGTGATGTGCCACAACCGGTAATCACCGAACAGTTTTGGTAAGTACGTATGTTATACGTATAAAATGTGAA
Organism: Choristoneura fumiferana; assembly: GCF_025370935.1. NCBI lineage: Eukaryota > Metazoa > Arthropoda > Insecta > Lepidoptera > Tortricidae > Choristoneura > Choristoneura fumiferana. Next base: position 6,445,599 of record NC_133501.1, on the reverse strand, counting down.
AAATGAAATGATTTATTTGCGGAATATGGGTAACATAAGATTTTATGTAGATATAATTGCATTCTACCATACTCTGCTCTAATGAGCGTGCAAAATATTATATTCCGAATTTGCTGAAAAAATAAGATATGAACGGATCTGTTATGTACTAAACTACTAACACACGTATGGCACTTAAGACTTCTAAAAAAGGTAAAACGGGTCTTATGAAAATGCCACCATTTTGGAGATATTTCGACTTTTTGTAGATGTTGATGTTTAAATTTCATGCTTGTGGAAAGTAGGATATTTAATGCGTTAATTTTATTTTTGTTTCCATAAAATATTATGTTTTATCGATTATTTGCAATTATGTCGAAAACCGAGAGCAGTACTATCGTACTATGCTGGTCACATTATTTTTACATTTGGCATTTCATACTGTCACTTTAGCATCTTGGTTTGATAAACAGAGTATAGGTTAATTGGTGTCGATAGTCCCATGATATTTATTTATTCTATTTAGGGGCTGTTTCACCATCCATTGATTAGTGTTAACTGGCGGTTAGGTGTGATGCCGTCTCTATTTGTTTTGTTCGAATAGACGGAGACGGCATCACATTTAACCGTCACCTATTGATTTGTCAAATATCCTATTTCCCAGGACCTAGACCTCCAAATCCTCCCCCCCTTCCACCGCACGTCTGCCACCGAGCTCGCCGCGTTGATGTCCGTTGAGCGCCCTCTTTTGGTGGACGTGCGAAGCGCACCCGAGTTCTGCATGTGCCGGATAGATGGCGCTGTCAACTATCCCATTGACACGCTGCGGGGGGAGGCTCTGGAGCGGCTTTTGGGGGAGATTCGGGAGTATAAAGGACAGGGTAAGTTAAATTGTAGTAAAAAATATCTAGTAATCTATACTAATGTTATAAAGAGGAAAGGTTTGGATTTTTGGAGGTTTTGCGAATAAACTCAAAAACTACTAGACCGATTTTAAACATTCTTTCACCATATCGAAAATACAAACTGAAATATAGATGCACATAAAAACCAGAAAAATAAGACCAGCGCTCGGAATCGAACCCAGGTCCTCGGCATTCCGTGCCGTGTGCTATACCGCTAAACCACCGCTGGACAACGATACAGACACGAATTTCTCCTATGCACCTCATATCTCAGCTTGTGTTGTTTCTTATTTAGCCACTTAAGCAGCGACACTAGCGACATCTATGCCGTAGCCCTCATCGAGAAACTTTTCGGCAATAACGATATCTCTTGTCCGGGTGAGCGGGTAGTTGCCAGCTCAGCAGTTATAAACGCCCTTAAGTGGATAAACTTCAAAATGCGTGAAACCATACGTGTTGGTCCTGTTCCCCCGTTCCAGTGACGTTCATATGCCGGCGCGGCAACGACTCGCAGGTGGCGGCGCGGCGCGTGCTGGACGCGCTGCCGGCGTGCGCACTGCGCGACCTGGCCGGCGGACTGCACGCCTGGGCCGAACATATCGACAGGAACTTCCCCGTCTACTGAATGTCTACACGTTCACATATATACCACACCACCATATCATATCCACCTTACCACACTATGGTGGGTCATAGCATACCACATCATTGTACAGTGGCGGAATGAAAAGGTCATCAGTTTTCCAATACATTCATTTACACGTTGCAAGCACATGTTACATTTTTGAATGTCATTATCACGGAATAGTCATACTGGGTCGATAAAGTGATAACTTATACTGACCAAGCAAAAACAGGCCTTAAGGTGGTCAACAACCTTTTCGTTTCGCGACTGTACTACACCACCACACCATAGTATACCATATCCACCATATCATATTACCATAGCATACCATATCCACCATACCATACCATATCCACCAAACCATATCCGGGTGAGGCTCCGTATCATTTCAACCGCCGTTCAGGCCGTTCCTGAGTGTTACGAAATTCTGAGGATAAAATGTCCCTAAACTAAAACCTATTGTATCTCTGATCACACACCACGCCACACGTGATGGTGGTGATGAAATTTTTATTTGATGGACATATTATTTATCAATTTTCGTAACACATGGAAAACGACGGTTGAAATCCACAATACCATATTCACCATACTCACACTACCGTACTACATTACCATACCATATTATATCCACCATACCATATCTACCACACAACCCTACCACACCATCAAAGGCGTGCATTGAGTAGGCAGCAACGTAGGCTGCCTACCATGCTGTGGGGGGGGGGTAACCCTAGGTGTAAGTAAAATTGTATTGTACTTATTCAATCAGAATTATAATTGTTGTTAATGACTAGTGTTTTTTTGACGTACCCTTAAATTCTCCCTGTTAGCAACATAAAACAGTATTTTTTTAATGAATATATGCGTGTGTATATGTCGTAGCATCGTTGCACTGGCAACACCGATGCCAGTTACATTGACATGTGCATTAAATAAAGTTGACATTCTTGATCGAGCAATCGCACTGAACACGTGTCTCGAACTACTCCTCGTGGGAACTAAAAAAAAACTTCTGCTGATTTGGATAAAAAAAAAAACAAATAGATGCCTTAAATTTCTAAGCATGGTCTGTCTGGACGGCTTAGCGGACGCCAACGATCCGAAGCGTGGCGGTAACATCAAAGTAATCGTAAAATGAGGGCTATCGCGTATGAATTCGCCGCTAGAGGCGCTAGTGTAGCGTGAGGTCTCCGAAATGTCAAATCTCATAGTTTTTGGGTGAGCTACGCGGGTTTATTTATAATTAGAATAATTTTGTGAATATTTTGCAATATCTGAAATTAATTATGGCAAATATGCGTTCCAGGGCAATGAATATCTGTGTTTTGAGACAGTTTTGTCTTTCGGAAACCTTTGTCCTCCCTTTTTTCCGAACAAAACGGGGACTATGCAACACTGTGGCATGCTCGATATTTTTATGGTACGGTTTTAAGGTGTATTAAATATGATTTTAATGTAAACTTTGTTTTCACGCCCGTAATAACAGACTTTGAAAGCCATACTTAAAAACCTCACGCAACAGTGCGCCATCTAGTGAGACAAAATACGATAGCCCTCATTACATCGACTCAGTGCGGACGGTCGCTGGAGGCCACAGTCAAGTTGAAGCGAAAGAGCGTAGCGTGCAGACGTCTGATTTAGATTTATCCCTCTCACATACCTCTTCTATATTTCACGCTGTTTACGTCACTTAAGTATGGAGAGCTCATTACAGTTGCAGTATTCGCTGGGTGCGAAGTACTAGGTGGGGGTAATGAAATCTATCGCAGTGCTAATAGTGGCCAAAAGTAGAAATAATGTAGGTTCTGTCATGTGTCATACTCATATGAATCTGTCATTAACAAAGCAATTTGTGTAGACTTAACTGCCTAATTTCAATTCAATTCAATTTAATTCCAATTTTATTGCATTTTAGTAATAGATGTTTGTCTTCTTGAATTATTGAACACAGTCCCTGTTTTGTTCTTAATTCCTCTACATCCCGGACATGTCCAGCAGATACCAACAATTTTTCCTTTTGAAACGGTTTGTGGTTGAAATATTATATTTTTGTTTTACAATAAAAGTACTACTAAACATGAAGTAGACAAACCCTGACATAAAAAGTTTTTCAAATCAACCGGGTTCGATTCCCGTTTTGAGTACAAGTTTTTTTTAAATCTATGAATGCAGCTGTTTGTGTTACTTAAATCGATGACATGGTTCCTCACCTCACCTCAGAACAGATTTTCGTATGTCGTATAAGTAGTTGTAGACTTTCCCATACTGACCGATCTGAATGCTACACCCTGTATAATCGTACCTATAGGGTGTAAGTATAATAATTACAATATAAAAAGCGGGCAAATTCTCTTTATTTCCTGTCCCCAAAATTGACCCTCAGAACTGGTCCTTCGATGTCGTACGCCAGTTCATCCAGGTTCTCAGCATCCTCCATCCTCTCGATAGTCCTGTCCTGGAGCCACTCCTTGGGCAGTTCCGATGGGAACTTGGGCATAAAGTCTCGAGCTTGGGCCTCTGTCAGCATCATGATGACTGGAATAAAAAAGTAAGACGTCTGGGAACTCTGGTTGAGTTGAAAGTGTGGTGGTGGTGATAGATGGCTTTGTTTGTGTTGGAGGTGGTGGTGAGGCATGACTCGGACTTTTACTAAAGCTAAAATTGTCAGCTGATAGGTACCATGTCAGGATGCCAAGACGCTGCTGCCCATCTTTGGTATTATCCCTCAGCCGGTTTCTACGGCGCCCACGGAAAACAAAGAGAGGGGACAACATTCTAACGCCCTGGCGCCTCACGGCACTGCACTCAGTGTTGCCAACTCCTAGAAACTCGAGTCGCTAAACTCGAAATCAAAAGTCGCTAGAAAGTCGCTAAAATTAATTCCAACAGGAGCGAGCGGACTCAGGATTTGGTCTGGGATACAAAAAAAAACAAACTTACTTAAATTAGAAGATTTCCGAATTCACTCAAATTGATTTGATTTTTTTTTAAATAGCTAAAGCTAAAGCATAAACGGATGGAGCTTTAATTAAATTAAGTTTGAATTTGGTGCGCAAGCGCGTTTGTCGCTTTCCGTATAGATCTCTTGATCTCTTGCCAAAAGAAATCCATGTATCCATTATTGGTCCTAGAACTGTTTAAATTTGTACTCGTATTCCAAAAGTCGCCAGATAAATCGCTAAGCCATTTTTGTCGTTAACTTTTTTTTGGTCGCTAAGACTTAAGCAAAAGTCGTTAGTTCTAGCGACAAAGTCTGGTAACAGTGATTGCACTGAAGCCCTGTGAACCCGCTTGGCAAACGTGGCAGCCCCCCCCTCAAGACTGGAGGTCTAATGGGGGAGGCCTGAGTCCAACAGTGGACGTCCTATGGCTGATATGATGGATGATGATGAACCGATATTCATACTAATATTATTTAAATGCGTTAGTCTGTGTTTGTTTGCTACTTTTTATCCCGGAACAATGCACAGCAAGGCTACTACGAAACAGTATAAGTGTCAGAGGGACCGCACGACGCGAACTTCGAGTTTCGAGTTTCATAGTAGCCCTGCAGTTCCCGAGGGAACAGCGCGCGATAACCGAATTGCGCGCGGGCGAAACTGAAATCGAAAACGAAGTTGAACTTACCAACAAATAAAACGAAACAAAAATATTTCGACTCCATTTTTGAACTGCTTTCTTAGAATAATCGGCCGTTTTAGATGGTTTCTGGTAAGTATGCTTATTAACTAATTAATTAGAAATTAATTATAGGTACTAATTAACGACCGTGTTTAATGGCCTTTGACTTGGTTTTTCATGGATTGATTAAATGCGCTTGAAGAACAGATAACCGTTGGGGGAGAAAAGTTCTCGAGTGGCAGCCGGTAGACGTCCACTGCTGAACAAAGGCCTCCCCCAAAACGCCACAATGAACGACAACTCGCCACTTGCATCCACCGGTTGCCCGCAATTCTCACGATGTCGTCTGTCGTCATGTTTTAATTATTTGCAACTATTACAGACCACACCTGGTATAGTGTGCTTTCGTTAAAAAAGTATCGTATTTTTGATAGTGTACCTAGCTTTTGTATACATAGAATCCATAAGAAATTGCAAGCCATTGGCATTAACCTAAGAAGAAGGAAAACTAGAATGGCCCAAACATGTTGGTATTTTAACGATATGGTCCCCCAAAGTGTCTGAATCAATCAATGCAGAAAACTGCGGACAAAGACAAAACAGAGTTTACCAAGTATAAAATTGCGTATAATGTACCTACTATTTTCATGTGTATTTTTATTATTATTTTAGGAAGCCGTGGTGGCCTAGTGGTTTGACCTATCGCCTCTCAAGCAGAGGGTCGTGGGTTCAAACCCCGGCTTGCACCTCTGAGTTTTTCGCAATTCATGTGCGGAATTACATTTGAAATTTATCACGAGCTTTGCGGTGAAGGAAAACATCGTGAGGAAACCTGCACAAACCTGCGAAGCAATTCAATGGTGCGTGTGAAGTTCCCAATCCGCACTGGGCCCGCGTGGGAACTATGGCCCAAGCCCTCTTGTTCTGAGAGGAGGCCTGTGCTCAGCAGTGGGACGTATATAGGCTGGGATGAATTGTATTAACTTTTTTTGTATATGTGTCTCTCTTTTAGTGAATAATTGTCTTCTTTCTCTCTTTCTTTATATTTACCCAGTCATAGCACGTCGTGACCTCTCACAAAATCAACGCAGGTCAACTGAGCATTTAATCCCAAATGGGTGCACTTCGCAAATTTACTGAATCGTCTGACGAATAAAAAGCAACGCCATTCTCCACCTTATGTTCCAAGTCGCAGAGATTTCTCGGCAATTTAATAAAATATTCACGCTTTTCTTACTTACAAGTTTAGCTTTTCTTTCAAAAACATTTAAATGCACCGGATTTTCAACTGTATGTGGATGTCGTAAGAGTTTCGTTGTGTTTTTGGAAGTTACTTTGACTTTGTAAATGACACCAAGCCCCTTTTCTTGTAAGAACTGTGATTGGCTAATATAACAAATGCGCGCGCAAAAGACTAATTTTAGGGCTGATTTTTTGGATAAAATCGTCTCACATTGCTTGCAAACTGTGGAAATTTAGAACTCTTGTCTGTAAAAAGGCGCAGTGTATCAAGTTTGCAAATAAAATAAGATACAGAGATAAAGTATTAACGAATCCCTTTCATTCAGGATGGTTATCGCGGCGAGGTGCCCCGTTGCACCCTAAAATTTAAGTTTTTATACGAAAAGTGCCTTAATAATTACATAAGCAACTATTTTCTAACAAAACGAGAAAAAAACAAAAACAAGTGTATTTTTATTAATTTGAACAACTAAAAAACAACGCGGTTAATTAAGAACAAACAAGTTTATAGAAAGAGTGCCTTAGAACGTGTTTAAAATAAATAAAAACGTTGCTTTGATTTGTTTGACGAGGCAGCCATTTTGAAGTGAAAACTTTTAAAAGACCAAGACAAAAGCAAACAGCCAATTAAAAAATGACTAATGTAGGGAAAGTTTTAGCCACAATTAAAGCAGTTATAACAAGATTAGTATTTGCATGCCATGGCATTATTGCAATTTGGCAAGTCAATTTTTTGAAGGATGACATCACTTATTGGTACCTCGCGTCTCCAATTTTGCTACTCATATTTGAGGGCGTCTTCACGCTGACCATTAAAGAAAACCAGGAGTGGAAATGGTGAGTACATCGTCATCCATCATCAGCCTATAGCAATGGCGGATCCTGGAGGGTCATGTCCCCCTTGGGCCGGTCTAGGACAACAGTAAGTAAATATTTTTCTCATCGATCTTAATGAAGTTAATATAAATAAACTAGAATGCCACTGAAAAGCTAGAGGTCACCTTATGGCGGTGAAACCTCTCCTTAAATGCACACGGCTACCATTACAAACGGTAAAATGAGTTAATGAGACTACAGGGCGTTGATTCGGCGAGGTCCCGGAGCAACGGAGCCACCAAGAATTTATTTAGGTAGGCGCCAGGTGTCTCCATCGACAAACGAATGATGTGTCTAAATAAAAAACTGTAAGTTTAAATTAATAATGTTTATTACATTGAAAAGTACCATGTTACAAAAAGGCAGTAACCTATGTTTTTATCAAAACACCACTTAAACTAAAACGCCAGAGAGGTAAAGAGGGAAATTTGCGACCTTAATAATGATAGCTACGTTTATGCAAGAAATGCGTGATCATGCAGTCCCTTCACATTGTAAGGACCCACAAACCACACAAAGCCAACTATCACCAGCACCGCACTACACTGACGCGTTTCGAACTCAACCGGAGCTCATCTTTAGAGCAACACAACCGTTCACAATGCTACCAGAGAAGTTAGACTAAGTACCTAAAATACGAGTAAATGCATAAACGTAGCTATTATAAGGCCGCTAAGGATGATGAGGTCTATACCTCCGCAAAGAAACACCTGCTTCAACAAATGAAGTTAATAATAGGTTTATTTCTGCGACAAGAGGAGAATTTACTTTGTTACAACTAGAATTTGACGGTGTGACCCCTGGCTATACAATTTGACTACTTATGTGACCTCCCTGGCTATGACGCTGGATCCGCCCTGGGCCTACAGCAGTCCACTGCTGGAAAGCACAAGACCAGTCTGAGTGGAGAGCCTTGGGGGAGGCCTATGTCCAGCAGAGGACGTCTTTTGGCTGACATGATGAATGACATGATGCAAGTAGGACTCGGTGCCTTATAGTCCACCATTCATGGACTTTTCCAGTTAGGACAATCCGTTATCTGAATATATTTAGTGTTAGTTTAAAAAGGTTTTAAACAGGGCACTGGGCACAGTAAATTGAATTTAAAAAATCGAAGTAAATAACACAACCTGCTTTTACCTATAGTGTAATCGATTCTACTCTTCATTTTTAGGGTTCCGTAGCCAAAATGGCAAAAACGGAACCCTTATGGTTTCGCCATGTCTGCCTGTCTGTCTGTCTGTCCGTCCGCGGCTTTGCTCAGGGATTATCAATGCTAGAAAGCTGTAATTTTGCACGAATTTATATTATTGTGTAAACTATGCCGACAAAAATCAAAAATATTTTTTTTAGAGTAGGTACCTCCCATAGACGTAGTGCGGGTGTTTTTTTTTCTCATCCAACCTTATAGTGTGGGGTATCGTTGGATACGTCCCCGCCCCCCTCTAAAATCTAAACCGGTGGGTGGAAAAAAAAAAAAAAAAAAACAGGATGGTATGAAGTATATCAAACTTTCAAGGAAAACTATAACGGTTAAGTTTTCTTGAGAATTATTAGTAGTTTTACTATTAAATAGCAGCCTTAAGGTATAAAATATACCTAAACTTGGAAGATTCCGTATAAAATACGAAATCCTTAGAAAAATATTTTGTGCGTGTCCGACACGCTCTTGGCCGGTTTTTTTGTTTCATTTTATTTATTTAGGAGAACAACAGCGTTACAATTCATCTTAATTCTAATTTGGAAGTGATACGACCTAAGGCCAATAACAGTTACTCTCTAGGTACTCGTATTATACCTACAATTTGTTAGCTTGGGCTGAATGAGCCTGGATGTGCAAATTAACTTGTTAAGACTTAATGATATAAAACTTAATCAAATAAAAAAACTTAATTTTAGTTTATATGTGTGTGTGTGTGTGTGTGTGTGTGTGTGTGAGTATGTGTTCATTCTGAACAAACTACTTACAGGTTTTCAGTTATTTAACTAATTAACACCTTGTAGACTTTAAACACTTTGTATAACCCCTTAAATCTGCCACGAAATCCGCAGTTTATGTGCAAGGTGACTCAGTATAATAGCTTTATGCCACTTTATGGGGTCGGGCCGATCGCTTTACCCTTCTCCTGGATCTCCTGGCCTCCAATGTAAGGTTGTATACCTACTATAGACGAGCTAAGTAGCGGAGCGATGCCGCGATGTGCGAGGAAAAAACCGGTGAAATGCGAGTTAAAATCGCGTGGAGAATTATCGTACTTTCTTAGACGTTACGAAAATTTACTGTGTGGTGTGACTTTAAATTAAGCACCAAAGACTTTTAAGACTTCTTGCAGGTTTTCCTGTAATCTATGCACAGGTGCTACGTATAAAACAAACTTCAAGCTTTCCACCAAAGATGTGCGAGTTTTTCATGAACCAATAGAAACGCTTCATTTACCTGTCCTCGCTCAGGGCATCTTTTTTTTCCACACCGTCGCCCATGGACACCCGCAACACGAGGGGAATCACAGGTGCGTCGCCGACCCTTTTAGGAATTGGTAGGCTCGTTTTTTAAAGATCCCTAAGTTGTAACGCTCCGGGAAGCTGATTCCAGATCGTCGTGCGAGGAAAGAAGTTTCGCTTAAAACGCACGGTACTAGACTGCTGCGACGAGACGTTAGGGTAGTGCTCTATCCCAGGGTTTCTCAAACTTATGGCTCCACGTACCCCTGTTAAAGTTTCTAGACGATAGCGAACCCCTACCCCCCCCCCAAAGAAATAAAATTGACTGTTGGAGAAACTAAAAATAAAAAATACAAAAAGACGCCAAAAACCAATCTTAATCATCTTGCTAGTCTTGCTTGTCGCGAACCCCCTACCGTCGAATAGCGAACCCCTAGGGGTTCGCGTACCCCACTTTGAGTAACCCTGCTCTATCCTATCTATTCTATTCTGGCCCTATACTACTTCGTATTTTATTTATTTATTTTGTACATAGCAATTGAGGTGTTACAGAAGAAAATAGAGACCATTACGCCCCGTAAGGGCACACAATATTGTCTTAAAAGTAAGAGAACTATATGTCTTAATTTACATTTACAAAACTAGGGAAAAAATCTTTAATTTATTTCATTAATTATTATTTTTCTTTAATTTATTTTGCCGTCTCGCTGAAGCTTATCCCACTAATATAATAAATGCGAAAGTTTGCAAGTCTGTTTGTTTGTTTGTTTCTTCATCACGCCTAAACCGCTGAACCGATTTAAATGAAATACGGTATACAGATAGCTTGAGTCCCGGGGAAGGACATAGGATAGTTTTTATCCCAGAATATTTCATAGTTCCAGCGGGATAGTGAAAACCGAATTCTACGCGGCCGGAGTCGCGGGTTACGGCTAGTTATTTAATACGAGAGTGAGAGGGACGGTACGATACGAACTTCGATTTTCGAATTTCGTAATAGCCCCCTTGTTTTAGTTAGGCACTATCCCTCAGAACTGTCAGTTTGTCCATCACTAGCTTCGCCTAATTTGCCCACGTGATGAGCTAATCTTCAACTCTGAGTCAACAGCGGGCGGGGCCGGACGCCATTAGCGAGCAACCCCGACCCCCGACCCCCAGCTCGACTGTCTATAACATGGATATTAAATACAATGCATTACTACAGCTAATTTCATTTAAATCAAATGTTTTATAGGGTTATAACATGTCGAAAAAAAGACAAAGTATTTTCTCAAACATGCTCGGAAATGTATGCGTTAATGTCACGAAATGGAGACACGAAGTTTCTCATTTATGGCTCCCTACCACCTCCCTACATAACTTCTTGGCCTAGGCCATGAAGTATGTATGAAAATCCATTATTGTCCGCTGCTCTAACTTTTTAAATTTGCTTACTAACATTAAACTGACAAAGGAAAAATTACGAACAGCCAACCAACACTACTCTGTAAGCATTTGCGATACTGCGATGCGATGCGATGCGATGCGATGCGATGCGATGCATGGATGAAATATTTCCTCACATTGTTTGAGAAAAGCACTATACAAACCTCGGCCAGAACAGGGATTGCTGGACTCGTTTTATCCGGCCTCGTCTACGACTCTGCCTTCATGGCCTCTGCAGTAATGTTCTATTATATAAGTAACTAGTTTTAGAGGTATTCGCGACTGATTACTTACACAACTTTCTTTTTCATCCATACATAGACGCTCCATCCTGTAGGTACTGTCAAGTGTAAAAATATGTATCTATTCGAACCACTCAAAAATATGTTACCAGGGCTATACATATTACGTCGGAATAATAGTCTTAAAAAACCGGCCAAGAGCGTGTTGGGCACGCCCAAGATAGGGTTCCGTAGCTATTAGAAAAAAATCAAGTTCTTTTTTTTAAGGATTTTGTGTTGTGTACGGAATCTTCCAAGTGTAGGTATATTTTATACCTTAGGCTACTATTTTCCCTTAAATTACTAATAATTCTCAAGAAAACTTAGCCGTTATAATTTTCCTTTACATTTGATATTTACCTCGAGCTTTATGCTAAAGGAAAACATCGTGAGGAAACCTGCACAACCCTGCGAAGCAATTTAGTGGTGTTCGAAAGTTCCCAATCCGCACTGTGCTCGCGTGGGAACTATGACCCAAGCCCTCTAATTCTGAGAGGAGGCCTGTGCCTGCCGGGCCTGTGTGCGGGACGTATATAGGCGGGGAAGATAATAGATGAAGAGTCTGTGGTACTTTCTGAGAGGCTAAGCCACTAAAGGTTAGTTGGAAGCCTCTAATCCCGAGGCACAGCCTGCAACCTGGAACCGCGGGCTCAGGGGAAGATAATTAGATGAAGAGCCTCTGCATGTGGTACCCAGGTTAGGATCCACGGTAAATGCGAAAGTTTGTAAGCTCGCTGAACCGATTTAGATGAAATTCAGTATACAGACAGATTGCGTCCCGGGGAAGGACATAGCACAGTTTTTATCCCGGAAAATTGCAAAGTTCCTGCGGGATAGTGAAAACCGAATTCTACGCGGATGAAGTCGCCGGTAACGGCTAGCAATTCCATATTTTTGGTGTACAGTCGGCGTCAGTCGCCTCCCGCGGGTGCCACGCGAGGTAATCAAGGTTCCGGGCCGCTTGCCGTTCACAACGACGTTAAATGCCGGCCGAAGGTCGCAGGGGAGACAATGGCAACGCCGGGAAAGGGGCCAAGTTCGCTGCAAATGCAAAATAAACGATGTGCGATGATATTATAATGGTGAAAAATATGGCACTAGAACACCCTAATCACGCAGGTGCGGACCACACGCGTTGAAACGTAATCAGGCGTCAAAAATGAAAGAAATTAACACTCACCAAATTTCGAGGATATACTGCACATGCAGCAAGCTAAGACACCATGTAATTGTGTGTGTTTTTGTGGTGATGAATAAATGCGTGTGTTAGGCGGTTTACAGCTAGTTGCAGTATTTTCAGCTATTTCAACAGCCAAATAAAATTAAGACTTGACGCAGCGGGGCGGAACACGTTCGAGGAAAAGCGTCCATAGAAGGCTTTTTGCATTTCCGCGCGTTTCATGACTGCCTCGACTTTAGGCAAGAAACGTTCACCCCTCTGCATGGTTATGGAGCACGCGTAAAAAAAACGTCGTTATTTCAATTAACTATTTTGTTTTATATTTCCGTTCATTTTAAACTGAGCATGATGCGGTTGAGGGCACAATAGAATACAATGGCTTAGTTCGAAAGGTGGGCTGTTAAAAGATCGGGACACCTCAAAAAATTCATACTGTACATGACGTGTTCTTATATGCGTAACCTCAACTCTGGCTGGTGACACTACCTATATTCATATTCAAAAATATTTATTTCGGATATACTCGTATCACAGCATCCATAGGTTAGTAAATTAAATTCGATACTTAGGGCCTGTTTCACCACTTGTCGACTAACTTTAAGTGACGGATATCAGTGATGCCGTCTCTGTTTGTTTTGTCCGAATAAACAAAGACGGCATTATTTAATCGGACACTTATCACAGCATCCATAGGTTAGTAAATTAAATTCGATACTTAGACTAGTGTTATACTTCGTTTTTTTAGCATTAGAAAGAAGTTGAGCGATCTTGACGTGTACTTTTATTGAAAAACACTTGAAAAATAACTCACAGCAAATATGTAACAATTAGCAAGGATATAATGATCATTTACATGCTTGTGGTTTCATAAGACTAAGTACGAGTACTTAATAGTTTCTGTTTTTTAAAAAACGTTTTGCAATAAAAAAAAGACTCGTCAAGACTATTTACAGTTGCTAAAAAAAACGAAGTATAATAAAATAAAATAGCATTAAAATTCAAATTACACATAATAATGAACGTGACACCGACACCGCATCCAGTGCCGGAACATTCGGGAATCCCACCTCCCACTCGTCCAAGATAGTGTGGGGCTGCCGCAAAGCAAGGAAGCGGCGCTTCTTCATGACGGCTCATGATAACCTATAGTAACAGCGTGATCGTTGTCGGCAGGTTCTGCCCGTCCGTGTTCCTGTACCTGGTGCTGGTGGTGCCGGCCATCTGGCTGCTGGAGCTTCACAAGGTGGACATGCGCGTGCAGCAGCAGCACCAGAACAGCTCCGACCAGCTCGCGGCCAGCGCCATCACCACAGTAACTATTGACCTTTCCTTGCTACTCCAATGTGAATCTGTAGACATAGTGACGTGGTACTTCAATAGGCCTTATAAATAGGCTCAGAGTTGCTTAGCGAGCTATGGAGAGAGCTATGCTCGGGGTTTCTCTAAGGGATCGAATCAGAATTGAGATACGTAGAAGAACAAGTCACTGTCATAGCCAAGCGAATTAGCTCGTTGAAGTAGCAATAAGCAGGCCATATAGCACGGAGAACAGATGGCCGTGGGGGCCGAAAAGTTCTCGAATGGTGACCGCACGGCAAGCGCAGCGTAGGACGTCCACCAACAAGATGAACCAATGACCTGGTTAAAGCCGCAGTCTTACGGTGGATGCCAACAGCTTTCTACCGAAGCACCTAGAGGTCTATGGAGGAGGCCTATGCCCAACAATGGACGTCCTACGGCCTACGGCTGATATGATGATAATGATGATGACGATGTGTATCTGTTCTGTAGACATAGGTATCTGTAAACATGGGAATCTGTGAACATGGGTATTCCTAGACATGGGTAAGTGTAGACATATTGGTATCTATAGACAAGGGTATCTGTTGAAATGGAACCAGTGGTCATGAGAATTGTCATGGTCATGAAAAATATAAAATCATCATCTTCAGTTGCTAGTGCCGCGTAATTCGCTCTCAGATCTCTCCCCAGACCGAGATCTCGTTCGTGGGGGCGACCAAGCTCCCCACGGACATGTGGGTGACCCTCATAGAGCAGTTCCTGATGCTGACCCTCATCGTGGGCCGCTGGCTGCTGCCCAAGGGCGACCTGACGAGGGACCAGCTCAGTCAACTACTGCTGGTCTACATTGGTAAGTGAAGACATTTTCAAGAATATCACCCATTTGGATATATTAAATGTTATACATTTATACCTGTTTGTATTAAAGAATAATATGAAAGGTAGACAAATAAAAAACTGGCAGCATTTCCTCGTTGGATTGTAAGACTGATGCGTTGAGCGAGTAAGCTGCCAGCTCTTCGGTCTCCTGTGCTATCTCTGAGTCTCTAAGACTTTGAATATATTTGGATATATTTAGTTAAAGTCGATTCAAGAACACCGAAACAAGACGTTGCTTGTTTCAAAGAAAATGTTATAGAATAACATTTATTCGTGACATGGTTTTTTAAAAAGAGAAAAATGGGAACTGAGACAAATTCACACGAAATGGTCCCAACTTAGCATGATGTCAGCCTTGCAGCCAATGCTGGTCTTTCGTTGGAACCTTATCTAACCTTTTTTTATCTGACTTATTCTCTCAATATCCAACAATCAAAGACAGATGGCCGTTGGGCCCAAAAGTTCTCGAATAGACACCGCGGATCGGCAACTGTAACTGCGTAGGAAGTCCACCGACGAGCCGACCTGGTCAAAGCTGCGGGTTCACGGTGGATGCATGCTGCCAACAGAAGCAACTGAAGCTCTATGGGGGAGGCCTATGTCCAACAGTTGACGTCCTAATGCCGTTATGATGATAATTCTGTCAATGCAACATTTTTTTTTAAGTAGTAGCAAACAAACGAGCAGACGGTTCACCTGATGTTAAGTGCACCGTCGTCCATAGGCGCCCGCAGCACCATCACTGCAGATGCGTGGCCAGCCTTGCAAGAAATAGTACACTCGCTAACAGCGAGCGTACCATTAGCATACCGCTAGGCCGCGGCCACATGAAATCGCTCGACGCTCGTTTCCAGTGTCAAATCTGGTCACGTGCCATGTAGCGATAAAGCTGAAAATGTTGAGCTTTATCACTGGAAAAAAAACCTCTTTTTCACTCCAATTTCCTTTATTTGTACCACTGCCACGACTGCTACTAAATGAGATTAAGAAATCAGCTTACCAGGCCAAGATAATTCCTGCAAGAAGCCATCTTGTCGCTGCTGCTTGACGCGGCGATTTGACGCTATTTTTTGAGTCGCGGGAAATTCAAAATTACCTTCAAAATGGGGTCACGTGACCAGATTTATCGCTGCGATCGAGCGACTGCATGTGGCCGCAACTTTACCATACTATAATCATAGTACCATTAGTACAGGTCGATTCACAAGAGCTGGCACGAGTGAATACGGTATTTGACAACTCCTTAATTTGCCATATCTTAATATATTTTGTGTTTAGCGAAGAGAAAATTTAAATCGGTTGAAAATTGGATTTATAGTGATTTTTTGAAAAATCTGTATACTTACCTGTCTCTTTCTCTATGCAGCAAGTATGGCGGTACTGGCGTGTGACGTCACATGCCAGTATGTCTTCCTCTGTCTAATCTTGAATTTCAAACCATTATAACTTTGTTATTTGTAAAGGTAGCTTAAAAATTGTTTCTCTATTCGATAACAGGCATTGTGAATTTTTAATTTATGAAACATACCTACAAAATAGTCAAATACCGTATTGATTGAGTGAATGAAGTACCTGTGTGTTACCTATTTGACTTTGCTATTTGAGTACACTTAACACAAATATGAAAATGTCATGCACCTGTCATTTTCCTACAAAAATGTCAAAGTGACATTACTTTCCTTCAATCCATTCGTGCCAGCTCTTGTGAGCCAATCTGTAGCGGTATTGCTAATGGTTACATGCAGCGTTGCGTTGCTAGTCTCTGTATCCCCACCAGGAACCGCAGCAGACATCATCGAATTCTTCGACTCCTTCAAAGACGAGAAGGTCGCCTCTGAGAAGGTGCTGGTGCTCCTGACGCTGGCTATCTGGTCGTGGTCGCTGGTGCAGTTCACGGTGGTCCTCACAGCCACCAAGAGCCGGAAGTCGCGCGGAACTGCCAATAGGTCCGAGATGTACGTAATGAGGCACGCCGCGGCGCTACACTAGCACTTGGTGTTTGTTGGGGCGTTTTCTCATAGCCTGTTCGCTGAGAGTTGATAGAAAATTTAGAGGTCCAAAGCCAGTCATTCAAAATATACTGAGCGGCAAAAAATCTGGTCCTCAAATGTATAAAACTGCATACTATATTATTTATTAGCCTCTACGTGTGTCCCACTGCCATAGGCGCATAGTGGGGGGGCCGGGTGGGCCGTGCCCACCCCAGTATGGTCTAGTGCCCACCCCAGGAAATTGGGCTACCGATTCAAAATATCTGCTGATATCTTCACATAAAAATCCAGGCCAGGCCTCCCCTGAAAAATAACCCTAGATACGCCAATGCCCACTGCTGAGCAAATGCCTCCCCTCTAGACCTCCACATCTCCCTATCCAGAGCCACATCCAGCCACTCGCTCAGTTCTGCGTCCAGGTCGTCTTGCCATCTACGCCTCGGCCTGCCTTGTAATAATAAGTAATTTAATTTTGTATGTAGTGGGCCAAATTTTGGGCCGCTGATTATATGAATAGACGCAAGCCAGCTATTATCTCTATTGCTAATGTAAGATTAAAGATGCCTACTATTGGGACAGTGGCGAGCACTCGTACGTTTACCTTATCTTGATTCAATTTAGGCTGTAACAAGCACATGACTTATGAATGTCTAAAAATACCATCGGTTCGGAAAACCTCTGTTGACAAGAACCCGGTAAGAAACGCACTAACTTAACTAACAAAAGCTTAAGTACTAGTTATTATTTTTAGTATTAAAAACAATAATTTATAATACTGTTTAATCTGCACTTACAAGAAATAAACAAAAACAACAATATAGGTACGCCAGTGTGTGGCCTATAACACGGGCAAATAATTAAAACGTAGATCGTACTCGTCAAACTCAACAACTTTACTTCAGGGACTTTTAAAAATAATTAGTTTTTTAATTTTTATTACACTTTAAAGTTTATTCGAAGAAGCAATGTAAAGCAAAATGTTTGATATTTGTAGCGTGACAGGCGACGTCAGTTGGGTTCTAGGATGGCGTACATTGAATTTACGATTCAGTTTGTTAGTAAAAAAAACAAAAGTTAAGTTTTGATTATGACGACGCGGATGGCTAAGTGGTTAGAGAACCTGACTACGAAGCTTGAGGTCCTGGGTTCGAATCCGGCCGGGAGATATTTGCGTGAATAACACGAATGTTTGTTATCGGGTCTTGGATGTTTAATATGTATTTAAGTATGTATTTATCTATATAAGTATGTTTATCCGTTGCCTAGTATCTATGGTACAAGCTTTGCTTAGTTTGGGACTAGGTCAATTGGTGTCAAGTGTCCCATGATATTTATTTATTTATTTAATTAAGTGGGACCATGATGATCCAATTACCAGTGGTCTATAGAGCCTCTGTTTTTAATATTATCCCCGGTTCTGGGCCACACATTTGTATAGTTATAATTCCATTCATTTTACGGCAATATGGCTGCAGCCTTCTCGTTCTCGCGTTTGACAAGAACTGAGTACCAGGTGTAGTAGGAATTATTTGAGGTGTCCCGATTCCCGCGCGCACATGTTTCGTGGTATAGTAGGAATTTTTTGAGGTGTCCCGATCTCATTAACAGCCCACCTTTCGAACAAAGCCATTGTATTCTATTATTTTCTCAACCGCATAATTCTCAGTTAAAAATGAACGGAAATATAAAACAAAATAGTTCATTGAAATAACGACTTTATTGTCTAGAGCAAAAAGTGCACTTTAAAATAAATACAATACACGTTCGCAGATAATACTTTTCCATGAGGCTGCTTGTCTACGACGCATTCAATTTAGAAAAACATTATCTGCCAACAAAGTTTTATTTCAAATGAACTCTCTGTAGTAAATAATAAAGTTGTTATTTCAATAACCTATTTTATCTTATATTTAATTTCATTTTAAACTGAGGATTATGCACTTGAGAAAATAATAGAATACAATGGCTTTGTTCGGTTGGCTGTTAATGAGATCGGGACATCTCAAATAATTCCTACTATACCACGAAACGTCGCAGGTGGTAGGACCTTGTGCAAGGTCCGCCCGGATTGCTACCACCATCTTGCTCGCTAATCCTGCCGTGAAGCAGCAGTGCTTGCACTGTTGTGTTTCGGCGTGGAGAGTAAGACAGCCGGTGAAATAACTGGCACTTGAGGTATTCCATCTTAGGCCTCTAGGTTGGCAACGCATCTGCAATACCCTGGTGTTGCAGTTGTCTATGGGCGGTGGTGATCTCTTACCATCAGGAGACCCACTTGCTCGTTTGCCATCCAGTCGAATAAAAAAAAAAAAAACGTGCGCGCGATGACAAGCGACTCCCGTCATACACTTTACGATAATTTAGCGACAGTCGCCATTCCAAAACGTTCTCATATTACTTATCCAATATCCACTCTTGGCGAACAGACGTAGGTGGCTAAAGCTCGGGTATAGGATAGCCATGCCGTCGTAACAGCGGCTGTAATACAGCAGTGAATGGCATCAGAAACCGTCTTTGACACTTGTATTACAGCAACATAATATCGCTATCATTGGAAGCCAAGAGCTTCGTGATACACTATGTTGGTGGATTGGCACTTTCAGGACATGCCTGCCAAGGGCGTCGCCAAAGGGGACAGGGAGGGGTAAACTCGTACTACAAGTGAAATCATGTGCTCTCCACTTTACCTACAATTCATACTTTTCTCATTCTCCTTATCAACTCCCCCCCCCCTGGACCAACGGCTGGTGACGCCCTTGATGCCTGCCCCTTTAGGCCGACGTCGTGCGGTCTTCTGTGATAGTATCACAGTTTCTGGTGCTGCAACTCCTGCGGACTTTAACGAGTAACTGCCGCCTGATGAGAAAACGCCCTCAGGCGCAAAGACATTTAAATCAACTTTTAAGTTGTACAGTCGCCTTCATTATGTGCCACAGCGGAGCGTGCAGAAATATCTGACACGTCATACCGGCTCTAGAAATAGAGTCGTCAGATATTTATGCACTCTTTGTTGTGTCAGATATTGTGCTTGTGACTGTACACAAACTAGTTTGCTAATGACGTTCGGCGCTCGAAACAAAAGATCGGTTTTCTTTTTCTTTCTCATTTGAATCTTCAGGAAAACGAGGAAAACCGACGAGCCCCGAGCGACATTAACGTTCTGGTTGTACTGTACCCAATTTTGTACATTTAAATATCTTTGCGTCTACAAGACTATGTTGAGATTCTTGATATTTTTGTTTATGTTTTGGTCAGAATTTGTAACGTAAGTTATACAAGGTGTTAATTAAATACTCCAACCGTCCTATTTTCAGTAGGTACAGTCGAGTTCGTAAACTTCTGAGCAAAAATTTGTTCAAAAATATCTGGACACGCTTCTACGCCGTTAACAATAGAGTCGTTAACGGTGATTTTTAATCGGTGATCAAGGAATACCTAACAAAAAGCGATGAGGACGGTCATACTGAACAACTTTTCCCATGGGAGCAATACGAAATAAATCAGGGTAAAAAAATCAGCTATTTCATAGAAAACCTCAGAACCTCACCAGCCTCAATGAATGAAACCAGGTTTTCCCCCCCGATTTTCGTATTGGTCCCATGGGAAAAGTTGTTCAGTATGACCGTCTTTATCGCTTTTTGTTATTCCTGGTCACCGAATAAAACTCGCCGTGTAAATCATACCGGGTGTGGCCTGCAATATGAGCAAATAATTAAAACTTAGTTCATACTCGTCAAACTGAACAACATTATTTCAGCGACTTTTGAAAATATTGGAAATTACATAAAATATATCAATGCACTGAGTGGTGACACCCGCCCTTGAAATTGGTGTATTTTGCATTTGTATATAACTTTTACACTGGGCAAAATAGAAAAAGAGATTTAACAAACTACAACCTGCTTTTCGATTCTACTACACAATCTCGATTCTGAAGAAACCAAGTACTTTCAGGCTGTGAGTAAATTAATTAGCACCTTGTATAAACATGAGAGAGAAGCACTCGCTTTGCTGAACGTGGAAATTCAAAATCATTCAGGAATCTAACATTGTGTAGCTTCTTCCAGCTAGCTAGCAGATGTTTATTATTTTAGTAAATTAGTAAAAATATCGTAAAGAATGCAACACAGCTTTTTTTCTTTGCACCTTGACTATGTATGTTCCAT
The DNA here is from genome assembly GCF_025370935.1 of Choristoneura fumiferana. NCBI lineage: Eukaryota > Metazoa > Arthropoda > Insecta > Lepidoptera > Tortricidae > Choristoneura > Choristoneura fumiferana. Next base: position 6,424,682 of record NC_133501.1, on the reverse strand, counting down.
CAGCCAAAAGTGATCTATAAATTTTTAAACTAGTTCCTATCAAATGACACTAAAGTCGAACTTTGAAGTTGACAGACACGTCTATTGGTTGTTTTATGAAATGTAAACGATTAACAACTTTAAGGTAGAAGACCACATATTTGGCTGATGGTACAGTCAACGTCATAAATAAGTGATCACTTTTGTACCTTGTCACTTTAACGTCATGTTTGAAAAGCCATAAGAAATCATGTAACGGCTGAAAGCGACAAGGTACAAAAGTGATCACATATTTATGACGTTGACTATACCTACTCGTATCTACTATTTATTATTTATTACTATTTATCCTACAAATATTAATTTTGAATTTAATTAGGCGTACTTTGCGGATATCCAATATCAACAAACTATATAAACATTTACTTTGTGTGTTCATGCAGCACTTCCACTTCCAAGCTGTAAGACACACATCTGACAACCCTATCACACACCACGCCACGCTGACGCGTTTCGAACTCAGCCGGAGTTCATCCTCAGAGCAACACTACCGTTCACTATACTAACATCACGCGGCAGTGTATGTGGCTGTGATGGTAGTTGGGTTTGTGGAGGTGGAGGAGTTGCATGAACACACATTAATTGCATAGACGTAGCTATTGTATATAAATTTAGATTAAGATTTCATGTACAAACTTTTTTTTTACACCAAATTTTATTATATTCTATTCTATTGTGAGAGCGCGGGTGAGCAACGAAATACCTACTAATATTATAAATGTAAAAGTGTGTGTTTGTATGTTTGTCCGTCTTTCACGTCGAAACAGGAGTCGAAAATGGAGATAGTTTATGGGCCAGAGAGTGACATAGGCTACTTTTTATCCCGGAAAAATGCACAGTTCCCGAGGGAACAGCGCGCGATAACCGAATTCCACGCGGGCGAAGCCGCCGGCAAAAGCTAGTTGTTTATAGTTTCTACAAATATTATAAAAGTGTGTGCGTGCGTGTATGTTTTTTTGGGGACAAATAATATAACTAAATACATATAAGCAACAAAAAGTTACCGAAATTATAACAGTGACAGCCTTTTAACTAAATAAAAATCAAATTAATTAAAATAATTGGTGGTAATTAATTAAAAAAATTAAACACTACCTACCTTAGTTGTTGTAAATGAAGATTAAAAGTTTAACCGAATAGGCGCGCCGCCGTTCGCGAATTTTACGCTTACCAAGTGGCGTGGTCCCATAACAATACAATTCTTTGAACTAAAATATTCCTTTGCTCACCCGCGACCTTATGATAGCTAAGTTTATGCAAGATATGCGTGTTCAGGCAGTTCCTCCACCTCCACACTAAGAACACACACAAATCACACAAACCCATCTATCACCACCACCACACTACACTGACGCGTTTCGAAGTCAACCAGAGCTCATCTTTAGAGCAACACAACCATACACCATGTTATTAGATGTTAGACACATCTATCATCTATCATGAGTTTAAGTGTAGGGTTGTGTTGCTCTGAAGATGAGCCTTGTTGAGTTCGAAACGCGTCAGTGTAGTGTGGTGGTGGTGATAGATGGGTTTGTGAGATTTGTGTGAATTCTTACAGTGTGGAGGTGGAGGAACTGCATGAACACGGATATTTTGCATTTTAGCTATCATAAGGTCGCGGGTGAGCAAAGAAATTCTTTTAGTTCATTGATATGGGCCTCCGCTAAGTAACGCCTGATTCAATAAATTAATGCAATTCTTTGCCTAAATTTTTTTGCTGACTGTACTTTTTGTTGACTGTACTTGCATTGTCACCCAAACTACATTTGCATACCAAATTTCAAGTCGATGCCATTAACCGTTGAAGAGTTCCGTCCTGCGGAGACGATCCTGGTGGGACTACCAGAATGTCACTGCCAGATTATTGTATTGTCACACAATTTACATAAGTATGCCAAAGTTCAAGCCAATCCCGACTACTAAAAGTTAACTTGCAAGATTTGACCCGCACATATATACAAGTTACACTGCGAATTTAATAAAAGGTTTTCAAATATATTCTTTGTATTGAAAAGTATGAGACTATATCCACTAGCACGTTTCCTAACCAACCGTCGCCGTCGCGTGCCATGTATGCGCTTGACGTTCCGTTTCTGATACGTTCCTATTACGCTTATGGCATAATACGGTGCAGTGGGTAGAAAGAAAGAAAGAAAGAAAGAAAATACATTTATTCGGAACAGTGACAGAATAATTACATAAAAGAAAGAGAAAAAAAAACAGTGTTACTGTTCACGAAACGGACCCACCTCAGCATAATGCCGGCTCAAGAGCTGGCGCTGGTCTTCGGTGGGACCGTGAGGCCGTCATTGCACGCTGCACGTGCGACCGGACCGTGCTAATTGTGAACGCCACTGTCTATGGTCAGCGCTACCAACACAAGGGTAGAGACCTTTAACCTTTCCTTTCTTGTCCTTTTTATGGGGTTGTTATCAAAGAACTGCACAATGCAACACAAACAGCTACAAAACTTTTCAATGATGCAATTGCATTGACATCTAGGTACCATCAGCCAAATATGTGGTCTACCACCCTAAAGTTGAAAATCGTTTGCATGTCACAAAACAATAATGCCAATAAACGTGTCTGTCAACTTGAAAGTTCGACTTTAGCGATATATTCATTTGATAGGAACTTGTTTAAAAATTGCTAGATCACTTATTTGGCTGGTGGTACCTTACGACTCTAGACTGGCTGTTTGGGACAAAACGCGCGGCATCAATCATCAATATTACTTTGACACTACCCCTGCGGGGCTACTCCGAAATTCGAAAATTAAAGTAAGATTGGTTTTTTGGAATCTTTTTGTATTTTTTATTTCAATTCCAAATTTTTACTTTTACGGTCATCCCGTAAAAGTAAAAATTTGGAATTGAAATAAAAAATACAAAAAGATTCCAAAAAACCAATCTTAATTTGATTGCTTAGTAACGATATCTCTTGTCCGGGTGAGCGGTTAGTTCCAATGGAATGCCGAAAAAGTTTCTCGATGAGGGCTACGGCACAGATGTCGCTAGCGTCGCTGCTTAAGTGACTAAGTAAGAAATACAAGCTGAGATATGAGGTGCATAGGGAAATTCGTGTCGGTACCGTTGACCATCAGTGGTGTAGCGGTATAGCACGCGGTACGGATTACCGAGGACCTGGGTTCGATTCCCAGTGATGGTCTTATTTTTCTGTTTTTCTGTGCATCTATATTTCACTTTGTATTTTCAATTTCGAAAATTGAAGTTCTTGTAGCTCCGTCACTCTGACACTTATACTATTTAATACGAGAGGGACGGTACGATACGAACTTCGAATTTCGGAGTATTCCTACCTAGGCCCTCTGTCACGGACGTCAACAAACTATAGTAAAAGGTTCACAAATCCACGCTGTGAACAAGTTTTGTGTGCCATGGTGTGAGATGCAGTCTATACATACTCGTGGATGTCGAAATGCAATAGCAAATAGCAAATGTAATAGCATTTAAGTGTTATGACAAGTTCCATGAATGGGCTGGGTGCCGGGCGCGACCTGCATTTCACTCTACATTGTTTTTAAAATGTCTGCTTATGACTCTATTCCAAGTTGCTGGGCTATTTACAATGGCGACCGACTATTTTAAATGGCTCTCTCTATAAGATCCAGCTGTTATACATAGATTTTATTATTACCCATAACAATACAATACAATAGATAGATAGATAGATAGAAACTTTAATCGTCATAACAAAACGCCAATACGTCAAACGTCAATAGAGACTCTTTTCACTTCTCATGCTCTTAAAATGTTACTTTAGTCTCTGCATATCGAGCCTGAAGCTCATTTTTAGGGTTCTGGAGCCAAAATGGCAAAAACGGAACCCTTATAGTTTCACCATGTCTGTCTGTCCGTCCGTCCGCGGCTTTGCTCAGGGACAATCAATGCTAGAAAGCTGTAATTTTGCACGAATATGTATGTAAACTATGCCGACAAAATGGTATAATAAAAATTTCAAAAAAGGGACATTTTAAAAACGATCGGAATCGATTGTGCTCTTGATTCTGAGTAGGAAAAGCCATAACATGTTTTCCAAAATGAAAAAAAAAGAAAACGACATCTGTAGACGAAAACGCCCTCTGACGTCAGATTGATCGACGAAGTTTTAGACTTTTTTTTTTTATTCGACTGGTTGGCAAACGAACAAGTAGGTCTCCTGATGGTAAGATATCACCACCGCCCATAAACATCAGCAACACCAGAGGTATTGCAGATGCGTTGCCAACCTAGAGGCCTAAGATGGGATACCTCAAGTGACAGTAATTTCACCGGCTGTCTTACTCTCCACGCCGAAACACAACAGTGCAAGCACTGCTGCTTCACGGCAGGATTACCTTGCACAAGGTCCTACCACCTGCAAAGAAGTTAAGGACTGTATCCTCGTATTTTATAAGTAGGTAAAACACTGGTCTAGAAGTTTCGCCTCCTCAGGAACAGCCGCGCGTGCTGCTGCTCCATCGAGGTCTGCGCCATCATGATGAACATCGTGCTGCAGGACGCCCCGTTCCTGGCCTTCCGGCTGCTCATCATCGCGCACTACAAAATCATCAACTACATGAACATCTTCTTCACCTGCAAGAACACTCTTGTGAGTATTCTTGTATCCTTCTGGTGCAGGGGTTACCAAATGGCCGACTAGGTCTGAATCCGGACCGCCGCTCTATTTTTTTCTATTTTTAGGACCTTATTTATAAAATCAATAAAGTACTAAATATTTATGACTTAAACCATAAAAGAACCTAGCCATTAAAAATTTCAATTTTAATACTAGCTTTTTTTGCTGACTGTACTTTTTGTTGGCTGTACTTGCATTGTCACCCAAACTACATTTGCATACCAAATTTCAAGTCGATGCTATTAACCGTTGAAGAGTTCCTGCCTGTGGAGACGTTCCTGGCTGGACTACCAGGATGTCACTACTAGATTATTGTATTGTCACGCAATTTACATAAGTATGCCAAATTTCAAGTCAATCTGACTACTGGAAGTTGGTCAAATTTAACTTGCAAGATTTGATTACAGACATACTTATGTTGACTCTGAAAATCTGCTGACGATGTCAAGGTGAGGGTGACTGACTGCTGCGTCGCCAGATTGTTCTTTGTTTATTTTGTTATTTGACACTTAATTATTTAGTTACGTAAATATTATGTTTTAAGATATTTAATGCGATATTAAAAAAATTGATACAAACTACACTTTATTGACTAAAAATAAAAGAAACGAACTTATATTATGTATAATAAATAAATACTATCTAACATCCAAAACTAAAACTATATAAAAACTAAACTATGTTACAAAATAAAAACGTCATCCAAATTTTCTGCCTCAGGCATTGACCCCAAGACACTGGCAGCATTACCTCTCTGAACTGTTATTCCTAATCTTTGCGAGAGGTAAAACCATGGTCCCATTGTCTCGAAAGCAAGCGCCACAAACTCATGATAGTTTGTTAAAGCTGAGTATTGGCGTCGCTTGTTTATCTGAGCCTGTTCAGCAGCCGCCCCAGCTCTGAGCGCGGTGCTCTGGATGTGAGACGCGGCAAGATAGACACACGTCGCGTCCCACACCAAATGTTAAAATGCTCAAGTTTATAGTTATAATTCCTTAAATACCTCTTATAAAGCACAAGTTACACTTGTAACCAGCTTAGACAACATAACTAAATTTTACTTGCTATAGACCTAAGATTATTTCATGTTTATATTAACTTTCTTTCTTATATGAATTTTATGAATAAATGAATTTGATTTTGTGGGGTCTCTAAGTAAACTATAGTCTGTCACGTGACACAGCCCGGAATTTTTTCGGCATTTTTGATCTGTCATAGTGCCTTCTCACTTATCAACTCTACCTAAATGATATCGATAATGATATTATAGAAAAATAATAATCGTAATATCCTTTATAAAGACACTAATAAAACACTAATTGTTAGCACTACAGCAGATTTCAAATATGAAATAGAATTATTAAATCCATTTATTTTAAATATGTACCTATTACTTAAAGAAAAAATAACCATATAACATAGTAGTAGTAGTAGCATGTATTTAAGTTTAATTAAAATCTCAATGTAAGTGAAGTTTATATATCTTCTTTTTGAGAAATAAATGTTCTTAAACCTGAAACCTGATATAAAACTTAACTATAAACTAACTACCTAACTTAAGGGCATTTCTATCTACCGTTGTACCCTGACTTTATCTCTTCGATTACAATATTTTGGGGACACATCTGGAGACCCTGTTTTTCCAGCTCGGAATCATGGACTGAGTCTACCTACCAAATTTTGTTGTAATCGGAGAGATAAACTCAGGGTACAACGGTAGATAGCAATGCCCTTAAAAACTTAATACCTACTAAATTAAATCTAAGAAAGGTCCCCGTGGCATGGTGCCCAAGAGGCTGGCAGCATTCCCTCGTTGAATGGCGATAGCGATTCTTTGAGAGAGATAGCTGCCAGCCCATTGGTTTCCAGTAGTATAGACCAGGCGCTTTTGCACTTCTTTAATTAAATTTTGTGCGCCGGGACCTCAAGGACTTAGGGTCTCAAATCCGACAGCAACGAAGTTATATGCTGAACCGAGACCCTGGTATTTTAATATTTTCCTGCCCTCATGCAGCCGCTTATTAAATTACAAATTGTTAACTATTCATTGTTTTCAATGCATAGTCCATATTTATGTCTGCTTCACATTTTCGAGTGCTCAAAAGTTAATTGGTAGAGATCGCTGTTTAACGATAAAACCGTCTATTGTTGACCTCTACTCTTAATCTTTTTTGACATGTTGTGCATCGATATATCGATATAGAATATCAGAAGTCGATAAGTGAGATGTCACTATGGCTCTGGAACGTGTATTAAACTGAGTAGGTACGTAATTTAAATCTATAATGTTGTGCACAGGTGATCTTGCTCCAGTTATATCGACTGTACGTGCTGCATTTGGAGACGGTTGATGATGGAACAGGGGGCTCCGTCTACAGGAAGCGGAAGCACAAGTCCGGGGAAAAGAAGAAGGAGAAGAAGGATAGGAAGGACAAGGATAAGAAGCACAAGTAAGACAGCACTATTGCTGTTAGATACTATACACAGTAGGGTAAACCAAACCCTCCAGTGAATGAACAAAATGAAGTAGTTTGCCTAAAATACGCAATATAGTAAACTGCTTCTGCCCTCTGGCCCCAACATTGCCTGAGTTGATTTAGACTCGATAACTTAGGACTCTTAGGGGCTGTTTCACCATCCACTGATTAGTGTTAAGTGACGGTTAAATGTGATGCCGTCTCCGTCTATTCGAACAAAACAAATAGAGACGGCATCACATTTAACCGTCACTTAACACTAATCAATGGATGGTGAAACAGCCCCTTATAGTTTTTAAACTTTTATCTACACGGGAATTATTATTACGGGGAGACAAAAGTTTCAAAACCTAAAGGGTGCTAAGTTATCGACTCTAAATCGAATCAGGCAATGTTGGGGCTAGAGGGCAAAGTTGAAGCAGTTTACGGTAGCCATTTCTACCACTCGTCAACCAAAGGCCAGGATTAATGAAAACACGAACAGCGCCTCTAGCGGAACGTTTGCGATGTTCGTGTTTCCATACAAATTGAGATTTTACGCGAACGCGATCGAGGCGTATTTTGTAACCGAAAACTTACACTAAGGGCCCAGGCCACACCCGGTATACGCTGGGATGATGATATTTTTGTCAATTAAACCAAAAATACGAACGAGCACGTCTTCCAGAAACCACCACAAGTCAGGCAAGCACAAGAAGCACGAGGAAACCTGCATCTCGGTGATCACTGACCGGCGCCAGGAGCGGGTCGAGGGCGGCAGGATCCGGTAAGCGTCATCTTCGTTCTATATTTGTGGGGAAAATCAACTAATTTCGTCAATCAACTTATCATCATCATCATCATCATCAGCCGGAAGGCGTCCACTGCTGGACAAAGGTCTCCCCCTTAGAACGCCACAATGAACGACAACTTGCCACTTGCATCCACCGGTTTCCCGCTACTCTCACGATGTCGTCAGTCCACCTGGTGGGAGGCCTGCCAACGCTTCGTCTTCCGGTTCGTGGCTAATGCATGCGGTGCGTGGCATGACTAATCTAGTCATGACTAATGTAATTATGATTGATTTAACCATGATTGAACTAATCATGACTAACGCCACAAATCATTAGTCATTCAATCGTTAGTTTTAATCACGACCATGCATGTGATGTGACTGATGCTTCTAACGGAATGTGAATGTTTGTTTGGTTCGTCCGTTGTACTTCTGTTCGAGTTATCGAGACATCTCGGAGTTCCTGCCCTGAACTCCTCAATGGTTAATAGTACCGACTTGAAATTTGGTACAGATATGTAGTTTAGATGACAATGCAAGTAATTGATATTATATTAGTGTTTCAATTGTCCCTACACACTGGTTCAATCGTCTTTAGTACTAGGTCAATTGAACCACTCTGCCCCGTCCTCTTTATGCACTTATTTTAGGTTTCCTATATGAGCTGGAGCCTTATTGTGTGTTTTAATTAGGAGCCTGATAGTCTATCTTTAGACAAATACAGTAACATCTTTGTAAATACAATAGATATTTAATTACACCAGGCTAAGTGAAAATTGTTTCAACTGTCCCCGGTCTACCCTATGGCCTCTCAAGCAGAGGATCGTCGGTTCAAACCCCGGCTCGCGCCTCTGAGTTTTTCGAAATTCATGTGCGAAATTTGAAATTAACCACGAGCTTTACGGTAAAGGAAAACATCGTGAGGAAACCTGCACGAACCTGCGAAGCGATTCAATGGTGTGTGTGAAGTTCCCAATCCGCACTAGGCCCGCGTGGGTACTACGGCCCAAGCCCTCTCATTCTGAGAGGAGGCCTGTGCCAAGCAGTGGGACGTGTATAGGTTGCGATGATCATGATGACTCTCCTTTTTAACCGACTTCAAAAAAGGAGGAGGTTATCAATTCGGTTGTATTTTTTTATATGCAATCAGTTCTTCATGTACCTACCTAGCTGTGTAAAATCATTCAGTGTAATATATCTCCCGTGACCGGGGATCAAACCCGGAACCTCAAGCTCCATAGTCGGGTTCTAACAAGTGGACTATCCGGTAGTCTAAAATCACACACTTTCCAAGGACTAAAATCAATGCGATAAGGTGTCATATCGGCTTACATTAGCTCAAGCTCGGTTGTCATATGACAGCGTTTGCAGACGATCCCCGCGATTAGCTGTGTGCATGTATGTCTGTGTGTAGGCGGTCGATCGTCACCTTGACACGGGAACGGGTTCCGAATCCCCGCCCAGTGCTGCCCCACGCTGATGTCGATATATCGATAAAATAATAATAAAAAAAAATCATTTTTATTTCAGAACATTTAAGATTCCATTAAACATTGTTAGTGCCCTACGTTACATTTCCAAATAAAGATATTGAATAAATTGAATTAAGATATTTGACTTTGACTTTGAAATTTTACCATGCATTAATATTACATATAGATACTTACAATGAAGCATCTTTTGTCGATTCTGATAATCAATAATTATCTGCAATGCAAAACATTAATCATTTCACTCAAATTAATAACCGCAGAAATTGGATAATATAAACGGAAACTATATTAAGCCGTGGTGGCCTAGTGGGTCGTGGGTTCAAACCCCGGCTCGCACCGCTGAGTTTTTCGAAATTCATGTGCGGAACTACATTTGAAATTTATCACGAGCTTGCGGTGAAGGAAAACATCGTGAGGAAACCCGCACAAACATGCGAAGCAATTCAATGGTGCGTGTGAAGTTCCCAATCCGCACTGGGCCCGCGTGGGAACTATGGCCCAAGCCCTCTTGTTCTGAGAGGAGGCCTGTGCCCAGCAGTGGGGGTATAGGCTGGGATGGAATGGAATTTAGCTTGCTTCTTTATACTAGCTTATTTTTAATTGGGACAAGTTTACCTGCACAAAATTTGATAATGACCCAGCTACACAACACCACATCAACACAATAACTATTTATTGCACACCAACACCATAAGCAGTACAGAAAACACAGATATTTAGAGATTTGCTAAGGTAGGCAATTGCCGTCCTTATCGCTTCAGAGCACATGCTAGTACAATAAATAATTTTAAAACATAATGTATCAAAAGATTTTTTTTTATCCGACTGGATGGAAAACGAGCATGTGGGTCTCCTGATGGTAAGAGATCACCACCGCCCATAAACATCTGCAACACCAGGGGTATTGCAGATGCGTTGCCAACCTAGAGGCCTAAGATGGGATACCTCAAGTGCCAGTAATTTCACCGGCTGTCTTACTCTCCACGCCGAAACACAACAGTGCAAGCACTGCTGCTTCACGGCAGGATTAGCGAGCAAGATGGTGGTAACAATCCGGGCGGACCTTGCACAAGGTCCTACCACCTGCATAAATAACAATAATTATGATGATGTAATATAATTTTTGTTTTAAAAACTTTCTGCCAAGTTACTTGCGCATTCTTTAAGGCAATGATGGTCTTTCCAATAGCGCCGGTAGTATAAAAATATAAAAAAGTGATATTTAAAATAGCCCTTTGCAATATCTACTTACAGAATAAACGTTTTATTTCGATAAAACAATTTTAAAGAATGCCGCATAACTCAAAGAATATGGTAGAATTTTCAAATGAATTAATATCAACAACAAATAGGTGTGTTTTGTTACTACCCAAGCAGCACGCAAGCGTTGCCGACATCAAATATACAGCACTATTAGAACTTAGAGTTCTACTGGTGATCCATAAAGGTGTCAAGAAAAGATTGTTTACTTATAAAAGTGATTAAACCGTTATTATACAGCTAAAGCTGTACTAAGTTTTTATAAAATACTCCGTGTAAACTTAAAGCTTTAAAACAGAATATTTGAACTCCACTTTAAAACCCTATGCATTTTTTGACACTTCAATCTAATGTTATCCTTCAAGCTGCATAGAGGCTGTATTTTGCATGTGATCACTTACTTACTACAGCTATAAGTTATAAAATGGTATCACTTTATACTTGTTTCTGTATAATGGTATATTAAAACTACTTTCTAAAGCTTATTATTAATGCGTAACTGTACACTCTTGTCAGTGTAATAGTTTCATAACTTCTGTCAAATATGATTTTATAGAACTATAATAATAAATGAATTCTGTAATACAGCTTTAATCTGTATTACTGACAGGCTGTATAATTTATTTGCTGAAAACTGATGTACAGCCTATATAATAAAAATATTATATTATAACGGCTATTAAAGGGTAAAAGCTGTGTAATGGAATCCAGAAAGTGCGTAGTAAAACCACGGAATCTATAATACTCTCCAGATATCTTTTACGCTGTATAAAATCTGTCGCCATTTTCGAACAAATAACAATAAAAGAAAATATGACTTCTTACATTATTTTGAGTATTGCTGAAGTTATAGTTATGATTTTCAGATAAATAAATCATAAGTGATACCTGTTGTACAGTATTAACACACAACCGTTTAACAATCTTATGATTCTAACCTCAAAACCATAAACTTACTTACTTGTTTTGGTAATATTCCTCGTGAATTCTTCAGTATTTCGCGGGCGCGTGAATATTTTTCCACAAAACTATGCACTATTTCCCAGTAAAAATAAATCGGCACGTTGAATCTACAATTATCACTACCTAAAGTCCAACATTTATTCTTGACTTATAACTTCACAGTAAATTGGCGGCCCACCATTATCATAACTAAAAAGAATAAGCGGTTGTTTTCATAAATTTCACATTGTAATTCTCATAAAAAACCAATGAAGAACTATTATCTTTTTAAGAAACTTATAAGAGAATAACTATATGCCTATGGTTTTCTTCAACATCATACTACAGCTCTTCTACAGCTATAGTACAGCCTATTTTTTAGCTATACAGCAACTATACAGCTATAATAACGCATAAGGCTGTATAACAAGGGGCCCAATTTTTACTTATAGAGGTTGTATAAGCGCTTATACAGTCCTTGTACAGCCTCACTATATAGCCTGTGGAATACAATAAAACTAAAATACAGCTTCTATACAGCCTGTCGTGCTGCTTGGGTACCTACGTCATGCTAAAACGGATGAATGGGTTTGGATTCAATTTGGTTAGGTACGTTAAACTGAAAAAACACAAAATAAAACATAAGTAATAATAATTATAAACAATCAGACTAACTCGAACATTTTTAAAATCAAAATTCAAATGTAAGTTAAAAATTAATGTAACTAATTTAAAATTAAAATAAAAATACAACCAAAAATTAAATTGTTAGTGTACCTAACTTTGGAACCGTTCTCGTCCACATTTACCCAACTACATAAAATAATTCCACAGATTTTGTAATAGGTACCTACCTCTATTGTATATCGATAACTTTAGCAGTAAAGCATCGAGCCTCCCCCCTCCCTGATAGGGCGCGCCGTAACAATGGCCCGCGGTCACCCCCCATACATACAACTATAACTACAAACTCTCTGGTCACCACAAATACGAAGAATTGAGATTTGCGGTTACTCCGAAAGGGCTAAACTAAACTATTGTTATATTTATGGTTATCTCGTGGAAAGCTGCTTTTAAATCTAGTAAAGATTATAAAATCAGCCAGATATGTAACAGCTATGTGTGTTTAAGTTTTTTTTTTTTTATATTTCTGTATTTTTTATTTCAATTCCAAATTTTTGTTACTTTTACGGTCATCCCGTAAAACCCATATCGAAAATACAAACTGAGATATAGATGCACAGAAAAACCAGAAAAATTAAGACCTGCGCTGGGAATCGAACCCAGGTCCTCGGCATTCCGTGCCGCGTGCTATACCGCTACACCACCGCTGGACAACGGTACAGACACGAATTTCTCCTATGCACCATATATCTTACGATACGAACTTCGAGTTTCGAGTTTCGTAGTAGCCCTGTTGATATCCTATAATGCTGCTGCCTAGCTTCATAATGGCAACTCACGAGGTAATGTGTCTTAAGGGCGGGAAAATAAGGAATTACCAACGAGAGTCTATTAGAAGCCCGAAGTCGAAGACGAATATGTTCGTAAGTCCTCTACCGCTCGTGCGACATATAGATATAGGTATGTTTTTTATCACGTTTGTGAGTTAAATTGTATATTTGTAAAAAAATGTCGTGGCATGTCCGTGCTCCGCTCTTGCCAAAACCAAACTCGTAACGCCCTTAGGTGTTATACGCAAAAAGGCCCTTGGGTTTTATTAAGGGGGTTGCAATCAAGTTCTAGCCTGAATGTTACGATACTGCTGACAAACAAAGTGTGATGAAAAATAACTCGTTATTTTACTGGTTTCCTTTCAGAGCCATAATCCTGACGAATTCAGACGAGATCGAGGAGCTGGAGCTGTCCAAGTTGTTCAAAGACCAGGTCTCCCTGGAGCACGAGAAGAGACGAGGGTGAGGGCTCATGCAGGCTAGCTACTACGAAACTCGAAACTCGAAGTTCGTATCGTACCGCTCCTCTCGCTCTCGTATTAAATAGTATAAGTGTCAGAGGGACCGCACGACACGAACTTCGAGTTTCGAGTTTGGTAGTAGCCCTGCAGTACATACCTACATATAAAGAGACACAAGGGCCGTTTTCAAGAGCAGTTTCCCAAATAGAATAATTATAAAATGCCAGACATTGTCATTGCAAAGTTCAATTTCTCAAAAACGGCTGCACCATAGCCAAGAACCACCGCAAAAAAACTCGCATTCGCATAAAAAACTGCATCGAAATTAGTTTGAGTGCTAAGATGCCACAGGTGGAATAATATCTTTGTGCCACAGACAGGGGAGTGCCAAAGTTCGCTACTCTTCGCAAGTCATACCGTAGCTTTTGTCTGAATCATCGTTTGTCATAATTTTTTTGCCATTGAAACCTTACAGTTTTCTGATTTTTTTTAATGGTCATCCTATAGAATACTAATAGGTTAAGTTTGCTTTATAACAATGAGGGCTATCGCGTATGAATTCACCACTAGAGGCGCTAGTGTAGCGTGAGGTCTCCGAAATGTCAAATCTCATAGTTTTTGGGTGAGCAACGCGGGTTTATTTATAATTAGAATAATTTTGTGAATATTTTGCAATACCTAAAATTAATTATGGCAAATATGCGTTCCGGGGCAATGAATGTCTGTGTTTTGTTTGAGACAGTTTTGTCTTTCGGAAACCTTTGTCCTCCCTTTTTTCCGAACAAAACGGGATCTATGCAACACTGTGGCATGCTCGATATTTTTATGGTACGGTTTTAAGGTGCATTAAATATGATTTTAATCTAAACTTTGTTTTCACGCCCGTAATAACAGACTTTGAAAGCCATACTTAAAAACCTCACGCAACAGACAAAAAACGATAGCCCTCATTCTGAACAATTATTGGATTCAGTGAAAAAAGAGTTATGACAAACGATCATTCTGGCAAACATTACATTCGGACTTTTTATAAGTATGCGAGCCGATATGGACCCTTGTCAGAAATATTGGACTTTATTTTCTTTTGTGAATTAAACAAAAAGTGATAAAGATATACTTAGCCAGTTACAGTGCCGCGTGACGTCACCCCGTGCCACACTTAACTTAAACTTACAAATTGTAGAGCAAAGAAGAAGCAGAAATCGGAGTCATCAGAAGAATCCCTGAATAACATCCAGCATACGACTGACGACTCGGGCATCTGACATCACCGCGTGCGGCACAGCCCCGCCTCGCCGCGGCACAAGCATAGGTACGGACACACTATACATCCACCAGACACAGTAACATTCACAGACACATCAACATCCGACAGACACAGCGAGATCCACAGACATACCAACATCCAGTAGGCACAGCGACATCCGTAGATTCTCTTCTAGAATGGAATAAATTTACGACACACGTTACACACACACACACATAGACGCACTAACATCCAGCAGACACAGTGACATCCACAGACACACCAACATGCAGCACACTACAAGATTTGACACATCTGATATTACTCATGGAACAAGCTCAGAACACACTCAACATCCGGCAGATATACGAGTAGCAACATTCGGCACAGTAAAACCAACATCCGTTAGAGATAGCAACATCCAGCACAAACACACCAACATTATTATCTGGCAGATATGACAACATCTGTCACACACAGACACTTGAACATCCGGTGGATGTAACAACATCCAACACAAGAATAGACGATCTGGTAAAGGTCATGGTAGCCATTGGCTGCGGCCGCTACGGGTAGCACAAAACTGAACGTCATGGATTGGATATCCTTGGGGAAGGCGTATGTCCAACAGTGGACTTCAAAGTTAGAATACTGTTTACTATGACTATGACTCACAAATGTACCTCTATTTCTATTTACAAAACATTCATCATCATCATCATCCCAGCCGATATACGTCCCACTGCTGGGCACAGGCCTTCTCTCAGAATGAGAGGGCTTGAGCAGTAGTTCCCATGCGGGCCCAGTGCGAATTGGGAACTTCACCTTCACACAGACCATTAAATTGCTTCGCAGGTCTGTGCAGGTTTCCTCGCGATGTTTTCCTTCACCGTAAAGCTCGTGGTGAATTTCAAATGTAATTTGGAAAAAACATTACCTTATTTTATTTTTTTGACAGACACGACAAGAAAGAGAAAGACAAGAAGAAGAGCAAGAAGAAACACGTATCTAGTGACAGCAGTGACACTTCTAGCTGAATGGATGTCCATTGCCTTTTGGATCAAAAAATGGCGTCTTTGCCTCAATGGAGTTTTGGGTATGGTTTGATGTTAGTTCGATTGTAAAAACAATTGACACTTAACAAAAGATTTGTAATTTAATTACAATAAAATTGTTTCTCGATCGTTTTTGACGTATGCTCGAAAAGCGTTGAAATTGTTAACAATACGCAAATATAAATAATGGGTTACAATTTGAATTAAGGAATATTTTGAAAGCTTGAAGTTTGAAGTTCATCAAAATGATGATGGAATTGGATGTAAATACGGGTTGATATTTGAAGTGTTTAAAGATAAATTAAATTAAGATTTTACGTATATATACAGTAAAGTTGGGAACCAAAAGAAGACCTTTTTCTTACCAGTAGGTACCAACAATACATTTGATTTTCCTAAGGCCTAAAAGTCTACGTTTTGTTTCCTGACTAGGACATTATCTATTTTTGTTGTATAAATATGACTATCAGTTAAGAAATTTTTGTTATCTATCGAATCCCGATGAATTGAGACCCTCTTCCTTTTTTGAAGTCGATTAATAAGTTAATAAATAATAAATAACATATTCGCGCACAAAATAAATCAAACGTTGATTCTAGATTCGACTTATTATAAGATAGAAATTATAAATAGTTGTTATTTTATAACAATTTTTAGATTTTATAAATAAAAAAAATAAAAATTACATTTATCATTTTATTTCAATCTTGAAAAATACAATGTCACTCCAAAAAAGCCAAAGAAATTGTCTTTTAAAGCCATTGCATCGAACAATATTTCAAACAGAAATAATTCCATTTTTAAATTATAATAAATAATTATCTGCAACAAGGTGCCTCTTTAAATTAAAATAAATATTAAAAATTAGCTATGGTTACATTTTGACAGCTGTCAGTTTTCCCGCCCAAATTTGTCGACGCCATATTTGTAAAAGAAAACGCGCCAAAAGTAAGCGCGGTCGACTGTCAGTGGCGCTACGTATTGGGGCTCCAAGTTGATTTCCAGATGATGGGGGAATGGCAGCCATTCACCATTGCCCGGTTCAGGAGTGGGGGTGCTGTAAGAAATAGAAAATATGTCACGTAAGACGATTACTCGCTGGTTTTACGTAGGAATAAACAAATACACTGTTGGAATGTTTTTAACAGTTAAAGATACATCCATAAAACCTATCTATCGGTGGGTGTGATAATCGATATAACAACTATAGGTAGGTACATAACTACATTGATATAATTTTATATTTGGTATAATGTTACATTTATTTTGTTATGACGGGATTATTCTATATCGAGATTCTTAAAGTTTTGGTATTGCTTTGTGCAATAAGTCAAATAGAAATAAATTCGTTTAAATTGCACAAATTTTTGAAGTTTGAAAAGTAGCAGACAAGAATACTTAAGCAGTAGAAAAACAATAGAAAACGGTTTTAAAAGGATACCTAAACAATTTTTGTAAAATAGGTAGGTATAAAAAAACAATAAAAAAAATAGATATAAAACAGTCGATTTACCCAAACTTAGCAAAGTTAGTCCACATCATAGTCATGAAGGTGACAATCCTCGCGTCGTTCTCATCCATAGGCAGTGGCAAGCGCTCCAATTCGAAGATATAGAACAGCTCATCCTTGTTGGCCGTAGCGGGGAGACTGCTGTTGGTCAACAACCTCCCAAGGTTCCTATTCCCAATGTAATTGAAGATAAACTCGTAGACTGGAAGACCAGAAGCGTTGGTGTATAATTCAGAAAACAGAGACATCGGTCCTACGTAACAGAAGTCTGAATTTAAGTTTATGAGACCACCGATCAGCGCTTCGTCTGAGGTTACGTTGCTGAAGTAAGTTTCCTTCATGATGTTTCTGTATTCTTCTTTCTCTTCCTTTGGCACGAGAAGGCTTCGCTGGTCCAAAGCTGAGTAATCTTCGTTCTTTATCCTGTCCATCTGGCTAGTCATTGTGTTATAGTCAAGCGTGCATATCAGTCCTTCCACAGTGTTCAAGCCAGTTATGATTGGTACTGGGTTGAAAGACTTATGGTTTTTGCCAGCAGTTAATATATTTATAGGTGTATCAGTTAAAAACGGTTCTTCACCATCGAATACTTGTTCTACAGATGGAAGAAACACGGATCGAGGATTCATTTGCTTCGAAATAGCCTCCTCGACCGCTTTAATTGGTGTTTCAGTGTACAAATTTAACAGTTTCTCAGAATCCGTGCTGAGGACTTCTAAAGATTTCGCAACTTGACTGGCAGTAGCCTTAGCATCAGCATCGAACGATTCAGGAGTGAACAGCGTACCACTTTCAGATATTATCTTGTGCACCAGTCCTTTGGTAGACTCGGATAGAGTTAGGTAAATGGCAGCAGTTCCACCGCTTCCTTGGCCGAAAACTGTTACGTTATCGACATCACCACCAAAGTTAGCAATATTATCCTTGATCCATCTCAGAGCTTGTCGAATATCCTTCAAGCCAGCGTTACCAGGTGCTCCTTCGATCTCCAGATTTAGAAAACCGTATACGTTTAACCTGTAATTTAGAGTAACTACGACGACGTCGTGGCTAACGAGGTATTGAGGTCCGTAAAAGCTTGGGGATCCTCCACCGACTCCGAAACCTCCTCCATGGAGGAATACCATGACGGGGAGGGTAGTGTTAGCGCCGGTTACGGGGGTGGAGGTGAAGATATTGAGGACCAGACAGTCCTCAGTGTCGCTGGGGGCCGCGAGGGGGTCATTGGACGGGAATTGGGGGCAGAGGACGGAGCGGGCGTCCGCTTTGTAGACCCCGGAGAATGATGGAGGCTCGAGCGGGGCCTGTAGGACAATAAATAAGTACATAGAATAAATCAATTTTGGGGAACAATTTAGCTAGAATGTCTAACCTTTTTTAACACTGTTAAAACGAGTATGTATGGCACTTATGGTAAGCCAGCACCACCACCTACAAGGTGGCGACTTGCTTGTAATGTGAGGCGAACGTAATTCTGAGTGAACATGAGGTTACATATTCTCAGTTATTTTACGTTTTTCGGTTCAGTTTTTATTTTTAAGTTATTACTATAAACAGAAAAAAATGAAGGAGAAAAAACGATACGAATTCAATTAATATTCTTCGAAACCAACTTTATTGGAGAATACAGAAACTTCACCAGAATAATCGTCGACTGATTTTATATCTACGTCCATTTATTCGCCGATTTTTTCTGAATCATTCCCACAAGAGAAGATTACTCTAGCATACATAGCACTCTCGAACAAGATCACCCGAAACGGCGTTCCCCAGTAGTACAAGATAGATAAAGGAGTAGATAAAAGATAAAATCTGCACTAATTGTAAGCAGGGTGTCAGTGGGGCTACTACGAAACTCAAATCGAAGTTCGTATCGCACCGTCTCTTTCACTCGGTATTAAATGACATAAGCGTCAGTGGGACGGCAACATACGAAGTTCGAGTTTGCACTTCGTGGTATAGGATCAGGTCTTTTTCGAATATATTATACTGAACAATGAGCAAAAAAAATAAACACTTCCAACGGGCAGGAAGCGGCAACATCGATTGCGATTGCGTAAAATCTGACAGTTGAATCGTTTAATTATGAGAAAATTTTATCAGAAAAAAAATACCGAACTGCCCATACTTCGGTTTTTTTGTTATAAGTACCGCACGTGCGAACACCGAACACAGTGCTAAGCTAAAATACTGAACGGTTCGGTAAAATACCGTACACCTGGCAAGCCTGATTGTAAGACAGAAAATGGCAGACGTAATAGAATTACTTATGGACAATCCTTACCTTAAATTTGACGGGCACCCCATATCTAATTCCCATAAATTCGCAATACAGCCCATTGGAAGCTAAACTACCCTCTACCTTCCCCTGTTTGGTCGCTACGATGTATTTTTCATCACCCCACACCACCCCCAAAAAGGCGGCAAAAACTACGAGGCAGAATGCACTCATTGCCTTCGCTCGAAAAACTGTGACTTTTTTTAATTGTCTACGCTTTTATATTGAGCATTTTGAAAAACGCATTAAATTCGATTGAAATTGTAATTTTTACGCGACTTTCAATCTTAATTCATACTTGTTAAGAGATAATCTGTAATTTGTAGGTGAATTGATCGAACGTGATTTTGGATGATTTAATTTTTATCGATTTTAAATGAAAATTACAACATTGAATGCATGTTATATGTTACTAAAGAGTTGATAAAAGATTATAGTGATAAATTATGAAACAAGTATTATATTTCGTAACAGATTTGGATTTTTAGACATTACCAATTATGTAACACACACACGTGCTTTGTTGTGCTGAGTTTTTAGTTTATTTTGTCTTTTAAGCCAGTTGGAAAGGATACATAATACTACAGAATAATATATAGGTACCTAGTAATAGCAATTGTTACAAGAAGAAGAAGAAGAAGAAGAAGATTGATTTATTGGCCAACATGAACAATACAGGATAGGCACACAGAATACAAATAAACAATAAACTAATAAAAAATGCGTTTGCCAGTCCCTTGCACTGTGTGGCAAAAGGAACAGGCTCAGCTTATGCTGCGCTTGCTCAGAAGCTGCCAGCGCTGGTTTTCAGCCTGCCCCCGTTGACTCAGGCTAGCTAGAATGACTTACATAGCAGGTAGATTGGCACGCAAAGTAAAAAAAAAAAGAAAAATGAAATAAAATAAAAAACAATAAAAACTAAAATATCAACACATAAGTAAGTACTCTCTTTTTAACATAAACTAACTTTAATTAACAATTACTTAATTAACACCTGAGAACAACACTGGTTTCAATTAACGGTAGTTGCAGCTATTTTCAAGTTGCGCTGCAAAAAGAACTGCTCGAAACATGCGTTTAAAAGTAGGTTGGGACATACTTTGACGGAGCGCGGGCGGTCGTTCCATATCTTGGATGCTGCGAATTTGAACCCACCTCTGTACCCCTTCAAAGGCAAAGAGAAGTGGCTTCTCGTTTTAGCCCCCGTAGAATTCAGTCATAGTGGTAAAGTTTGTTATAAATGATTCGTCTCGTGGTGAAGGAAAACATCGAGGTTGTGCAAAACCCGAGAGATCGCGGTGGGATCGCCGTCTGTTAAAACGTTAAGTTAAGGATTGCAGATAGGTAGAGAGTTTAGCATATGGAAACCAGCCTCGTAAGTTTCAACGTATACCATTTAGCATTAAGGCGTGTTCAGCGCAGGTTTCCTCTCGATCGCCTCGACGTAAGCAGACGTTGAAGGTCATTGTATTGTATTGTAAACTCTTTAGTTTACGTAAAAAAAAAGATATTCACAGATAACCAGATAATACGATGGACAAAGGTCAACTTATCCCTTAATTAAAGGGATCTCTTCCAGTTAACCTTTGAACGATTGACCAATATTGACCATGATTGGTTATTTGGAGTCTTTTTGTATTTTTTATTTCAACTCCAAATTTGTTACTTTTGCGGGTATCCCGTGAAACCATATCGAAAATACAAACTGAGACATGGATGCACAGAAAACCAGAAAAAGAGACCAGCGCTGGGAATCGAACCCAGGTCCTCAGCAATCCGTGCTGCGTGCTATAACCCCTACACCACCGCTGGACAGGAATTTAGACAAGAATTTTCCTATGCATACATATCTCAGGTTGCTTATTTCTACTACGCTACTTATGCAGCAGCACTAGCGACATCTATGTTTTCGCTCTCATCGAGAGGCGTCACATTCTATCGGAACCAACCGCTCACCCAGACAAGAGATGTCGCTACTAAGCAATCAAATTATGATTGGTTATTTGGAGTCTTTTTGTATTTTTTATTTCAACTTCAAATTTGTTACTTTTACGGGTATCCCGTGAAACCATATCGAAATACAAACTGAGACATGGATGCACAGAAAAACCAGAAAAAGAGACCAGCGCTGGGAATCGAACCCAGGTCCTCAGCAATCCGTGCAATGTTTGCATAGGAAAAATTCGTGTCTAAATTCCTGTCCAGCGGTGGTGTAGGCGTTATAGCACGCAGCACGGATTGCTGAGGACCTGGGTTCGATTACCCTGGGATAGGAATAAGCAAGGGAACCCCTGTTGGAAAGCTAGTTTACAACCGTCCGGAACGTGCGTTAACTCACGGTAGGTTCCGACAAAACAGTGGTGTTATAAGCGCTGTGGCAGCAATGCTAAGCAAAATGCTGAGTCTAATGGTGATTTCCACCGGCGAGGCGAGACGAGACGAGAATTGAAATGTGAATGTCTGCGGGCCACCGCGGGAGCTGCCATACAAATTTCAATTCTCGTCTCGCCTCGTGGAAAACCACCTTAAGGGGCTGTTTCACCACCCATTGATTTATTTGACGGATAAATGTGATGCCGTCTCCGTCTATTCGAACAAAACAAAACAGAGACGGCATCACGTAGGTATATCCGTCAGATTTTAATCAATGGATGGTGTAACAGGGGGCATGTACTCGTACTCGTATAGGTACCTTTTCGTGGCTGTAGTGTTACAATAGTATTTTATGCAACTGTATCGTAATAGGGGTCCTTTTCATAATAGGGTCACATGAGTGTTTTAAGGCCTAATTACGTACAGTTGTTTACAATATTTTATCTATATCCATATATTACCTCTATCATGTGTTCCGCGAATCATTGAGAATGACCTGCATTAACTCTAACTAGGTAGGTATGTCTGCCCCACGAGCTGCGCCCGCGACGACCTGCTGCTGCACGTGGTCCCCCCCCCCGTGCGCTATGGTTCGGTTTTTTAAATTCATGTGTGAAATTACATTTGAAATTCACCACGAACTTTACGAAGGAAAACATCGTGAAGAAACCTACGAAGCAATTCAATGATGCGTGTGAAGTTCCCAATCCGAACTGTGCCCGCGTGGGAACTACGGCCCAAGCCCTCTCATTCTGGCCTGTGCCCAGCAGTGGGACGTGTATGTTATAGGCTAGGATGATGGATGATGTGATGACACAGCTAACAGTGTTCGTTATGCTTTTGTTTGTTTACAATTTACAGTGTAAGAGCGCCATCTAGCGACTGACTTTTGAAGCTTCAAGGTTAAGGTCTTTAGTCTGCTACAATCAATTTTAAATGGAGATTTGTTATTTATTTGGAAATAAATTAATTACATAAAATGTTGACGCCATAACTTTGTGTTAATCATTTACACCCAAATGAACCATGTAAACATTAGGGCGCGGCCACATGAAATCGCTCGACGCTCGTTTCCATCGCTGCAATCGAGCGACGAGCGAAGACTGCAAGGCTACTACGAAACTCGAAACTCGAAGTTCGTATCGTGCCGTCCCTTTCGCTCTCGTATTAAATAGTATAAGTGTCAGAGGAACCGCACGACACGAACTTCGAGTTTAGAGTTTCGTAGTAGCCCTGCTGCATGTGGCCGCCCGCATCTTTATTTAAAAACTGCTTGCTTTGTTGTCTTTGTTTACTATTTCAATTTTTAAACAAACAGACATAGTAAAACAGATTTAATTAATAGGTACCTAATATTATTATAATCGAAGCCTATACTGAAACAATTATGGAACCTTCCAACGCATTTTTCGTCGCAAATAGGTCAAGTGCACAAGCCGTAAAATACGCCTCAGCCAAACGTATTTTTTGACGTTTCGCTTCTTGTGAATGTCTTGGATTGTCTTGTCTTCAAAACATCTTCAAAATCAAGTTGTACTTTTGTGAAAGCTAGGTGTTTGGCCGTTTGGGCTAAATCAATAAAATTAGGTTTTCCTTGGTCAAAACTCGACAAATAAGCATCATTTGTGCTCCCAAGAGACCAGTGTAACGCTAAATCACCCAAGAAAACCTTACCCGTCCATTTAAAATAGTGCTTACGTGTTTGTTAAAATATCAATAATTGCGTTAAGTGCTATTCTAGAGGTATTAAACAGTGATTAAGACGAATAAAAGCATTAATCGGCTTAGTGATGAATAAAAAACCGGCCCGTACTGGCCCGAAAATAAGAATAACACGCGCTGCCTTCCGTTTGAGGAAACTCGACGATCCGCCACTTTTCCAGCCAAAAGAGGTTGACGAACACAAATACATCTACACCTGCCAGTACTGCAGGCTGAAGTTTACACAAAACAGCCAATTTTTCCGCCACATGACGTCGAATCACGAGACTCAGCAGAAAAATGCAAGTTTTGAATGCAATGAGTGTCAGATTGTGTTTTCAAAGAAAGCTAATTTAGACATTCATTGCCAGACCCATCTTCAGGTTAAGAGTAAGTCTAGATGCGAGAGTTGTTCTATTACGTTTAAGTCGAGGCACTGCCTGCGACGACATTTGAAGTTGAAGCAGATTATGATGGAAAATTCGTGTTTGAACTGCCAGAAAAAGTTTACGAATAAGGAGAGATTAGCGAAACATATTAAGAACAAGCATACGTTTAAGAATGTAACGCACCAGTGCGACATGTGCTCCGTCAAGTTTAAGGAAAAGGAGTCCCTACGGAACCATCTGAATCGACTCCATAAGAAGTTATGATTGAAATAATGTTTATAGTTTGCACTTTTTGTATTTTGGTTCTCTTGCAGCAACAGGGTGTAGATTGATATTGAAATGTTTATTTTTGTGTATTTACATACCTCCATAACTGTTAGTTACGCACAATTTAACAATGTAAATGTTATTGTAATGTGTCATTTTACAAAGTGCTTTGTTTACTTTATCAATTTCTTATTCAATTATATTGTATGTAACAGAGTAACAAAAATAGATTTAATAGTGAAGCTTTAGTAAGTTCAAAAAGTTAGACCATGTTAACCAGTAGTTATATAAAAAGACTGACTGATAGTTATGGTTAATAATAGAACCTGTTATTGTAGAACCAGAATGAATGACAACATACAATCTGATACTTGTGACAAATTACAATATGAGAACATGGATTATCAAGTTGTACATTATTGTCATACATTCTGGTTCAATAAATATATGGTTGTACTTCAACTTGACCTTTTGTGTCATGGAAAATGTTCATAATATTTTTAATTACCAATCTTGAGGTCTAACTTTGTGAATTCCAACCTTTATCTTTCCATACTAGCAGTTCATTTATAACTTCTCAAGTTAAACTCAAGTTGTCATTAACTAATTAATACTGTCCTACTTTATTTTTTTCATTTGTGGCAGCTGGTTGCTTTAGGTTGCCTCGTAAGTTCTAAGTCAATGTCCTTATGGTGGAAACATACTATTAAAATGCAGAGCCACTCCACATCGTCCAGATCATGTTTCTATATCCACCTGACCTAAGAAATACATGGGACTGATTACAATTAGTACTGATACATGATGGATGGTGTGTGCAAGTTTGTCGTGGTGTTGGGTTTTAAATAGTATGTCTGTACCTTAATTGTAGGATGTTCGGCTTTATGAAGTTAGCTACTGGTAACACCAATGACAAATGATGATGGTGAGAATTGCGGGTAAACGGTGCAAGCGAGCTGTCATTCATTTTGACTCTCAGTTTAATGTCATGATCTTTTCCAGCCTCAACGTTGGCAGAATCATTAATAGTATGGATACTTTCAAGAATTTAACTTAGTTTTACAAAGTTATACTTGGATAGACATGATGTAGTTACTATATTTGTAGAAAAATTGCAATAAATTGGAGTTATCTATTATTTGATGATTTTAGACTAGATATTTGATAATCAATGAGGTAATGAAAATCACATCAGATGATTAAACTTTAATTACTTTATAATGCTCAAGTTCAATCAATTTTTGATAAAATATGCAGATGTTAATTAATTATATTTTGTTGTTCTAGGATGATGCAACAAACTTGTCACTTGTTCAATAAATCTATCAATTTTTAGACACTATAGGTTGACCTTTGTATGGTAGCTTCGGTGTACAAACTTGTTACTTGTTGACACAATGTATTTGACACTTTGTTGCTGTCAGGAGTCATCGGCAGTCATCCTCATCCTTGTATCAGCTGTAGGTCATCCACTGTTGAACATAGGCCTCCTCCATTGGCAGTAATGGTTGCTAACCCAAAGGGACCAGTTGCTACTTAACCAAAAAAGATAAAGTTGGTAGTGAAAGATAAACCAGGGACTATTGATAATGTTGTTAAAATTAGTGGGTTTTCCAGCAACTGTAATATTTTGTAGAAAAATGTTATTTACAAAGTCCACAATTTCTATTAACTCCTGATTTATGTACCTATGTGGTTGTGTGTGATTTGAATGAAACATACCAAACCAAGTTTTCACAAGCCCAAATACGATTTTCTTCTGAAATAATGTGTACGGGATAAATTAGCTATTTGTTTTTTTTTATGGTTGCGGTGTAACATTTTTGTTGAACCATTATTTCCTACTGTAATAAAAAAAAACTTAATAATTATGTGATATGAAAATTAACCACATAAAAATTCAGCTGTATGGATAATTTTCATTTCACAATTAAACTTCCAAACTTGAACAAATCTTTTTCAAAACTGTTTTTAATTTTTCAACTCCATCCAAATGAGGGTCAGATGTATTTTTTTTTCTATCTTTATCATGCTGTACACATAGTATGAAAGCACTTATTACATAGATGAACCATCTCTGTTTATGTGTACAAAAATGTATGTAACAAAGTTACTTTGTATTGCTATCTTTAAAAGTAATATAATATATTATACACCATGTCACATCCTCACATCACATTGTGGTGTGAACTTTGTCATAGTATAGTTTATATTTTGTTTCCTTAAAGCAAAATGCTTATTAATTTGTTTTTTTTTTTTGATCAAATATTTAGTGTAAATAGTTAAGCTAAAAATTAAATTGTAGTCCTAGGCAGGAGCAAATTAATTAGAGAAATCTTTGAAGGGTCAACAATATCTTTGCACGATCGAACACTAATGTCAGAAAGGGATGGCTGTATCTGCAGACCATGCACTTTTAATTGGACTAAACTAAAGTATTATATTTATGAAGTATGGCAAGAATACTATAAAATTGATGAGTTTAAAATGGATACTAAATATTGTTGATTCTCAACGAGATTGAATTTTTTTTTTGACAGCTATTAGACAAAACTGAACAAAATATTTATTGATTCATAATGAGGGCTATCGTTTTTTATCTTTCTAGATGGCGCCACTTAAGCGTGAGGTTTTTAAGTGGGGCTTTCAAAGTTTGTTATCACGGGCGTGAAAACAAAATTTAGATTAAAATCATATTTAATACACCTTAAAACCGTACCATAAAAATATCGAGCAACCAGTGTCCCGTTTTGTTCAGATTAAAAGGGAGGACAAAAGTTTCCGAAAGACAAAACTGTCTCAAAACACAGACATTCATTGCCCCGTAACGCATAATTGCCATAATTAATTTCAGGTAATGCAGAATATTCACAAAATTATTCTAATTATAAATAAACCCGCGTAGCCCAAAAACTATGAGATTTCACATTTCGGAGACCTCACGCTACACTAGCGCCTCTAGCGGCGAATTCATACGCGATAGCCCTCATTGGGCAGTGCTGCAGTATGTCCTGATTCCATTTGAATTTACACTGCTTGCTGTAATTAATTTTAGAGTTGTCAAGAAGTTTCGCTACATTACTATAAGTCATTAGTAGGTACAGTCAAGTGCAAAGATATTGACACGACCAAGTGACAAAAATATGTATACAGGACCTTAATGTTGAGTGCATAAAGTCGTGTATACCTACATATTATTTTTGTTACTTTGGCCGTGTCGATATCTTTGCACTCGACTGTACCGTCCCTCTCACTCTTGTATTAACCCTTTATAAGGCAAAGCAGATTTAGCGACCACATGCATTGATTTGGAAATTCTACCTTATTCTTTTAGTAATAAGTTACAATATTTTATTGTAATTATTGAAAATACTACTAGCTCTAAAAACGTCCTTTGCTAGGTATGTATTAAATGGCTGCTTTTCATTCTGTGATAGTATGTTCCAATAAATAGGGCCTTATAAAGGGTTAAATAGTGTCAGACACACGAACTTCGATTTTCGTAGTAACCCCCTTGGTCTCGCTTGCCAACACTAACGCCACAATACCTAAAGCTGCTGTAAAATCATAACAACTTGGTATTTTTTAATCAAAACTAATGTATTTGCTTAGAAAAATTATTTATTGTAACAAAGCTTTACACCTGTTAGCCATTGCTCTAGTCTAGGTTTTTGATAAACAACTTTCAAAGGGCCGGCAGCGCACCTGTGATATCCCTGGTGTTGCGGGTGATCATGGGCGGCGGTGATTGCTTCCCATCAGGTGAACCGCATGCTCGTTTACCGCCTCTAAATATACCAAGTTTATTGGCATTGATCATTTCATTTTGTAGTATAAGTGAGGTTGGATATTTTTTTCTCGAATAATAAGTTGATAGTTCCATCGGAGTGGAGTGGAGTTTGTAGTATATAAAAAATCTTTTTTGTTCATAATAATAGAATTAGGCACTAGTGTTTGCATTGCATTTGGCCTGTTCAATGTTCCCTTAAGAGCGTTTATTCCTGCTGAGCTGGCAACGTTGCATTTTTGTTAGTTTTTCTCGATATTCCATAAAAAAATTATGAAAATTAAAAATGTTTTCTGATAGAACATTTCTTAATATATAAGTCAATGTGTCTACTCCAATAATTATTCGTGATAGACTTTTATATTCCTTAAAAACAAATTAATGTTTTATGACCGGTTTTTAAAGAAAATAAAAGTCTATAACGAATAATTATTGGAGTAGACACATTAACTTATATATTAGGAAGTGTTCTATCAGACAACATTATTAATTTTCATTCAATTTTTATGAAATAATCGAGAAAAGCTAACAAAAATGCAACGTTGCCAGCTCAGCAGGTATAAACGCTCTTAAAATTTACGGAAATAAAAAATAAGACGTAACTTACCTATATTTTTTCCTTAACTCTTCTTCGAGCGAGGGGCTACTACGAAACTCGAAGTTCGTATCTTCAGCAGGACGGCAACATACGAAGTTCGAGTTTTGCACTTTGTAGTAGGCATAGAGCCTGCAGGCTACGAAATTCTAAAATCGAGGTTCGTACCGTATCGTCCCTTTCACTCTCGTATTAAATAGTATAAGCGTCAGAGACGGAATGACACGAACTTCGATTTTACGTTCTGCTCAACCCTGTCATCGCAACTGACATTGGCCCAAGATTGAGGGAATAATAATAATAATACGCTTATATTCGGTTCACTAATGTTTCACAACTAACGTTTGGCAACCTGATTCATTTCGCAACTGTTTAATATTTCTGAGACTATAAATATTTAAGGATTTTTATAAAACTAACCTAACCTGTGCCGTGGTGGCCTAGTGGTTTGACCTATCTCGCCTCAAGCAGAGGGTCGTTGGTTCAAACCCCGGCTCGCACCTCTTTGCTTTGCGGTGAAGGAAAACATCGTGAAGAAACCTGCACAAACCTGCGAAGCAAATTCAATGGTGCGTGTGAAGTTCCCAATCCGCACTGGGCCCGCGTGGGAACTATGGCCCAAGCCCTCTTGTTCTGAGAGGAGGCCTGTGCCCAGCAGTCGGACGTATATAGGCTGGGATGGATGGATGGAACCTAACCTAAAGGGTTCTTCTAAACGATGGCCCTGAAATAAATAAAGAAAGAAAGAACAATTTATTTTGAAATAATATTCATCACATCATGTAAGTACAGGTTTTTTCTTAAATCTAAACAAGCAAAAAAGTGAGTTTTGAAATACCTATTCCAAGAAAGGATACCACTCAGCAGATGTCGGAGCACAGAGTGCAACGACGCTGATTTTCAGTGGGTCCACAAAATCTTGAAATACTTACAGTTTCAGAGTTGCGAAATAAGTTGTGAAATTAATCAGGTTGCCAAACGTTAGTTGCGAAATGAACGGATATCTACCGAACTTGGAATTTCGTAGTAGCCCCCCTTTCGTGTCGCGCCTGTATTAAGAGTTGTTGATGAATATTTTTATAAGATGTATTAAATACCTACCTAATATAATTTTCTCCATTATGCGAATGTTTTATTTTGTTTCATCCTTAATTAAGTCTTTTATGCAAAGATCCTATCTTACGCAGTTTACAATATAATAAAAAAAAACAATAGAATATGATAAATAATATGGGTAGCTTTTTATATTACTTACTCCTTTATTACTACAAAGACTCTTTATACACCAGACATAGTAGCGATACAGTAGGTGGAACCAAAAGGATTAAACTTAGCAGCTCTCGATTAAAACTAGCTTTCGATTAAAAAAACTTCATCAAAATCAGTCCACCTGTTTGAGAGCTGTGATGCAACAGGCAGACACACAGACATGTAAACTGATATTGTTTTTTTTTTATAAAACTAACGCACCCGGCAGAACGTTGTCTGTCCTGCCCTAGCAAAACGCCGGCATTAAGATTATTATAAAAAACATACCAACAACAGCGCCATCTAGCGGGTCGAATTGCGTTTTCAACCCATCAACCAACGTTGTTTTGCCAAAGCCACATCAATTACTTTAAGGTGAATATTTTGCTATTTAGGCAAATATAAAATAACTAATTTATTGTGTGTGGGGATGTGGTCTATAACTGACAGTTACGAAAGTCATGAACATTTTGTATGGGAAAATGTATTTAATAGTTATTCTGCTATTCGGAATGGAGACAAATACAACAAATAACCCCCGACTTTGTCACTTCAAAGTTCAATATCTCAAAAACGGCTCGACCAATTTTGATAAAACATGTCTAAGAACCATCGCTAGAAAAACTTCTCAATTTAATAAAAAACCGCATTCAAATCGGTCCACCCGCTTAAGAGCTACGGTGCCACAGACAGACAGACACACACACAGACAAAGCCATCAGACACACATAGCGGCCATACTACACATAGCGGTTAAAAACCAAACCTTATACAACACCCCACTTTTTGCGTCAGGGGTTAAAAACCATGAAAATCGGTCAAGCCGTTCTCGAATTTAATCAAAGGATTCTTCTTAGAAGACATACTGACAGTGTATTACTGAAATAGGTTGGTAGGAGCTTGGTAGAATGAAAATTATGTTTTAGTGCAGAAATCTATTTATATTTACATATAGTACATCACTTAAAAGGGTATGAAAAAATTGATTCTTCCCTCCAACTAAAGCTTCACAATCATACAGATTTCCTTTAACCCTTAATAAGGTAGAGGCGATTTAGCGACCACTTGCATTGAGTTGGAAACTGAACCTTATTAATATCACAATACGGCACAATTTCGATTGTAATTATTGTAAATACAACTATCTTTAAAAAAATTCTTCATCAGGTATGTATCCGATAGCAGCTTTTGATTCTGTGGTAGTCATCATCCATCATCATACGCCTATATACGTCCCACTGCTGGGCACAGGCCTCCTCTCAGAACAAGAGGGCTAGTAGTATGCTCCAGTAAATGGGGCCTCATTGAGGGTTAAAATCAATCAACATCTCTGGCTTATAACTATACATCCCCAACGGTAGGATGGCCTGCTCTCAGAATGAGAGAACTTGGGTTGTACTACTCAACTCATATGCAACTGTTTATTCCATAAATCATAGCTGGTAAATGCATGTATTAAGGTTACATATAACAGTTATAAACATTTGAAATTCAAGACAAGACAGAGAAAGAGATTACAGTGATGTCACATGCAAGTATAGTTTTTTTTTGTTGATATGGCTCTGTCCATTGGAGCACAATTTTGCTAGTATCTAGTAGGTTTTGCCGTTGTATGGTAAAAAAAAACTAGAGAACGAAATATGAGAGGTAACGGTAGATGAACAATGACAGTGTGAACTCCTACTGCTCTAGCTCCATACTTGCTGCATAGTGGAAAAAACAGTTTTTTTTTTCAAAAAATCACTACATGTCTCAACCAAGTTTTTTTTTATTTGCTAAACATTGGCCATATTCCAGATAGGTATATAGGATAACATGGCAAATTCGGCAGTAGTCAAATATGAAATAACATATTCCCAACCAGAAAGTTTTGGTTTTGAGCTTGAACTCTGGGAGCGTTTGGGAATACATTATTGTTATTTGGCTACTGCTATTTGCCATATCTTATATACAATTCTGAAATATATCCAATGTTTAGCGAAGCAAAAACTCCCAGAGATCAGGCTCAAAAACAACTTTCAGCTTAGGAGGCCATAGATCAACCCACTAGAGTATCACGGCTACAATAAATATTACTCAACAGTTCTATATGATATCGGTAGATTTAACGAGTTTACCATTAAGAAATCCCATTTTATGCTTCTCGCGCACATGCCGTACCAAATGATCCTTCCGTTTGTATGTCTGTGAACACACAGGACACACCACATATTGGTTAAGATGTTGCGACTTAACATGCCGAAGCATATGGTCTCTTCGTTTGAATGATGTCTCACAGTGAGGACAGACGTGTCGTTCCATTAATAAATGGCTTATTTCGTGTTTCTCTAGCTCTGGTAGCGTTCCACACTCGAATTTACACTCTCTACAGTGAAACACTTGCGGACCCATAGCGTGTTTTCTTTTAATATGTTTCAAGAGCAAGTCTTGGCGCTTATAATCTTGTCCACACACAGGGCAGGTGCAGAACTTCTGATTAGAGTGTAGACTTTGTATATGACGTTTTAAGTGGTCCTGTCGGCGAAAAGTAGCCGTGCATATAGTGCAAGTAAGCAGCTTCTTCTGTCCGTGCATTTCTACGTTGTGGTGTTCGCATTCTGTTAACGTTTCGAAACTTAAGTCGCAGTGTGGACAGTAGCTTTTGAACTCCTTGGGGGAACACTGGGTCTCGATAATGGGGTTTGAGTACGGATTTACCGCATATTTGTTGACGTCCGAGCCGTCCATATTATAATAGTTAACTTTCACATTTTCCACCATAGTGTTTTCAAGATTTCAAGTTGATTATAGCACCATTATAAAATGAGTTAGCGTTAGGGATATGAACTTGTGGGAGTAAAGTTATTTACTGATAAATAAACCAAACGACATAAACGATAAAACTTGTTGTTGTTGTTTCTTAAAAAAAATATGGCTCTGTCCATCGGAGGACAATTTTGCCAGTGTCTAGTAGTTTTTGCCGTTGTACGGTAAAAAAATTCTAGAAAACGAAATATGAGAGGTAATGGTGGATGAACGATGACAGCGCGAATCCCACGATAAAACTTATTTTCGTTAGCTCTCTTGAGTAGTGTGTGATGATTTTTCGATGGATTTTACGGATTTTACGCATACAATTACATTCAGTGAGACGTTTTTTGACAGCTTTAACCTTTGTAGCGTTTGCTCGCGATGACTTTTGAGAATTTATAAAGAACTAGCTGGTGCCCGCGGCTTCGCCCCCGGTGTAGTTTTTTTTTCTAACTCTTTTATAAGAACCTTCAGGGCTACTACGAAACTTGAAACTCGAAGTTCGTGTCATGCGATCCCTCTGACACTTATACTATTTAATACAAGAGCGAGAGGGATGGTACGATACGAACTTTGAGTTTCGAGTTTCGTAGTGCTGGGGTAAAGTCCAGTAGGTACGCGTGCGGACAACTGGCAATATCACTTTCCCAGCAAAATATTTTTGGTTACAATCCAACAAAATCTTGTCAATCGAAGATAATAATCCAACTGTCAGCTTCACTGTACTTATAAACCTTGATAAGTTCGTATGTAGCATTCGGTAGAACCCTGTCGCAGGGAGCCTCAGAAACACAACAAAAAAAGAATTAGCGAAATCGGTCCAGCCGTTCACGCGTGATGCCGTGACCAAGGGAAATAGGGATTCATTTTTATATAAGTAATTATTATTAATTTAATAGTACAAATTTTGTATAAAATATTTTTTTATCATTACCAGTTACTGATCAATACACCACACCAAACACTATGAATAGTTAATCTAAGTTAATAATGACATTTGTTTTCAGTAATATTTAATAAGCATAATAGATGGAATACAATATCAATAAGCATGACCATGCTTTTCTTTAACAAATCTTAAAAAATACCCCAACGCAATCAATTTTAATCGAATGACAGCTAAATGTTGCCACAGCTGTTTTAAAATTACCTTGCAAGCGTTAGTGGTTACAATACCTGTTCACAGATGGAAATAATAAGTGAATAATGTTCACATAGTGGCACATTTTTATGCGACTGTATCAGGATTCAGTAGGCTTATGAGCGGAACATGTTTTTGCCTAATCACTTCGTAGAGAAATGAATTTCAAAGTGCCCCCCCCCCGGGGTTTATACTTAAGTCTTTGAGTATTTATTTAAAATCAATCTAGATAAATAAATGTGAAGTGCAAAATTCGAATTTCGTATCTTGCCGTCCCGCTGACGGTTATATTATTTAATGAGATTGAGAGGGATGGCACTTCGATTTTAAATTTCGTAGTAGCCCCCCTGGGTTATGCTTAGTGCCATCCACGAAGAGGAGTGATTTTGTCAAAATTAGACATTATAATGACATTGTAATAAGAATCAAGGCACGCGTCATCGTGAATGGCTCTACCTATATATAGCTAAATAGCCAAATTCTGACTATCGTAGAATTCCTCCACAGAGCACTTCCATGACTATGACTATGACCTTCACATCAAGCATGGCATGATCTAGCTCGTGGTGCATTGTCTGAGGAAATAAGTATAAAAATCTCATAAAATCCTCTTTATTCCCTACTAGCTTGTGCCCGCGGCTCCGCCCGCGTGGTATTCGGTTATCGCGCGCTGTTCCCTCGGGAACTGTGCATTTTTCCGGGATAAAAGTAGCCTATGTCACTCTCGGGCCAATAAACTATCTCTATGCCAAAAATCACGTCGATCCATCGCTCCGTTACGGCGTGAAAGACGGACAAACACACAAAACACACTTTCGCATTTATAATATTAGTATGGATTCCGTTCGAATTATGAGAACAGTTTCAATTTCAATGTGCCAGAAATCAGAGCTTTAATTGCATACTATTTGATCGACCCAAATTATACTGAGCGGCAACCCTTCTTAACCGTGGTACGGTTGTGTAGTCCGGCCAGCCGGACTATGGAAAATTTGTTTTTTCCGTAATACAGTTAACCGGTCCAAGAAGATAACTTTTTTCAGCTGTCCGGTCAACCGGACCATGGGAAATTGTTATCTCTTGTAGTACCATAATATCCAATAGAGTTAAGCTTTGGTTGGACACTCTTTCCCGGCCCGGATAATACCGGGATGGAAATACCGACCCTGTTTTTCGTGTACACGCCCATAGAACCTCCTGTCAGTTTCTATGGACGTGTACAAAAAACAGGGCCGGTATCGGTGTTATCCGGGCCGGGAAAGAGTGTCACCCGACAGTAATTATAAAGGGCGCTGCGAATTTTTAATAAAATAGACAACTGGAGGGGATTCGCGCTGTCATCGTTCATCCACTATTACCTCTCATATTACGTTTTATAGATTTGTTGGCAAAATTGACCTCCAATGGACAGAGCCATATTTTTCTAAAAACCGGCCAAGAGCGTGTCGGACACCCCAAAATAGGGTTCTGTAGCCATTACGCAAAAATTAAGTAATATCTTTCTAAGGATTTCGTATTTTATACGGAATTTTCCAAGTTTAGGTATATTTTATACCTTAGGCTGCTATTTACTCATAAACTACTAATAATTCTCAAGCAAACTTATCCGTTATAATTTTCTTTGAAAGTTTGATATACTCCTCAATCTTTTCAAATTTTTAACTCACCGGTTTAGATTTTAGAGGGGGGGGGGGACGCTCGATTTTAATGAAAATTTGCACTTTAATGTTGGATATTTCGCAAACAAATCACTGAATCGAAAAATTGTCTTAGCAAACCCCTAATAATTTTAGACCTATCGGGTCGGATGAGAAAAAAAAACACCCCTACTTTACGTCTATGGAAGGTACAGTCACCAGCATTAGTATCTGCCACAGCGGAGCGTGCAAAAATATCTGACACGTCCTTCCGGCCCTAGAAATAGAGTCGTATCAGATATTTATGCACGCTTGTTGTGTCATATATTGGTGCTGGTGACTGTACTCTAAAAAAATTTTTTTTGAATTTTTAACTGACCATTTTGTCGGCATAGTTTATTTATATATCCGTGCAAAATTACAGCTTTCTAGCATTGATAGTCCCTGAGCAAAGCCGCGGACGGACAAACAGACAGACAGACAGACATGGCGAAACTATAAGGGTTCCGTTTTTGCCATTTTGGCTCCGGAACCCTAACAACCATCAACTGGAGGTCTATGGGGGAGGCCTATGTCCAATAGTGGACGTCCTACTGCTTAGATGATGATGATGATGGTGATGAGAAGAGACTGCCATTGGCACTTCGATTTTGTGGTCAGGTGGTGCCTATTCAGGCACAATAAATGACTTAAGCAGCATGTCGCGAGATTATTTATCACGCTATAAGTGTTAAATAAATTTTTATAGCAGGTGTCTTTTGTAAACTGCTAAGCAGCCAAAACAATAATGGCTAAAATGATTGGCTTAGGCTCAAAAAGCTCACATTCCTGAACACTTGCCCATTAAGGGCACTTTCCCCGTAAATGCATTTTCCCAAAAAGTACATTTTCCAAAATGCACACTTTCCCATAATGTACATTTTCTCAAAGTGCACACTCCCATAATGTACATTTTCTCAAAACGCATGTTTCTTTAGCGTTTTATTACTCACCCCTTTTATAAGACATAAAAAACTTTACGAAAAGGCTATTATTTAACCTTTTCCACGCCAACGTACGACGCATATACGAGTATATCAAGTTGTCACATGCATGGATTGCAATGCAAAAATCTTGGCTACCTCTTTTTTTCTAATTTTGGATGACGGATTTGAAACGGCTCATTTGGAAAAGTGAACCACCTAAGAAAGTGCTCTATTTGAGAAAGTGGTCCATTTGAGAAAGTGCACTTTTTGGGAAAGTGCTCATCTGAGAAAGTGTACCAATTGGGAAGTGCACTTTTTGAGACAGTACGCCTTCCGAGAAAGTGGTCCTTCTAAACAAGTGTACCCTTAGAAAAAGTGCACATTTTGGGAAAGTGAGTTTTTTGTGTCTAAGCCAAATGATTGAATGAGCAGGCACAGCGCTAGTATACTAATTTAGTTCCTATAAGCAGATAGTTAAAAATCCTCTGTTATTTTGTTAGGCATAAAGAGATGGTTGTGTAGTTCGGCCAGCCGGACTTTGGAAAATTTGTATTTTTTCGATTTTTCGGTGGCAATACGACCGGACCAAGGTACAGTGTACAGATGTCAATCGACCAAACGATACGATACCATAGTCCGGCTGGCCGAACCACACAACCGTGTCACGGTTAAGAAGGGATTGGCAAAAATCTGGCCCATAATGTATGCAGTAATAGGTAATTTTGTATGTAGAGTGGGCCAAAATTGGTGCCGTTGACTATATAGCGTCATTCAGAATTTCGGTTTTTCACTTTCGTTTGTAGTGATGACTATCATAAAAATCGGAGTTGTGTTGGTGCCAGACAGCAGGGCTATTACGAAACTCGAAACTCGAAGTTCGTGTCGTGCGGTCCCTCTCGCTCTCGTATTAAATACTATAAGTGTCAGAGGGACCGCACGACAAGAACTTCGAGTTTCGTAGTAGCCCTTCGGTGTTTATGCTGGCGACTATATCCACAGAATAGTTTATCAACGTGGCTACATGCAAATAATAAAATAAAAAAACGAAAAGGGGTTTTATAATGAAACAAACGTATAAAGATTTAATATTGGACTAATATTTAGTAAAATACCATATTATAATAATAAAATTCATATAAAAATTCAAGTTTTTTCAGTTTTAAACAATACTACAACTTGCTGACGGCTGGTGTGCAACAACCACTACATTATATAGTTTAGAATTCAGAGAAAGCCCCCTGCAAGTATGGTTCTGGTCATTCAGATGTATACTAATTTAATGGTATGAGGAATTAGTCTTTGGGGTCGTTAAGTTAGTCTTGTCAAATATATCTGACCCAAAAACATCCTCTAAGTGACGTTTTATATATAGACTAGAAAACATTAAACAGTAGA
Organism: Choristoneura fumiferana; assembly: GCF_025370935.1. Classification (NCBI taxonomy): domain Eukaryota; kingdom Metazoa; phylum Arthropoda; class Insecta; order Lepidoptera; family Tortricidae; genus Choristoneura; species Choristoneura fumiferana. The sequence continues at coordinate 6,386,769 of NC_133501.1, read as the reverse complement.
CCTAAAAGCTGGAGCCATACGCGCAAAGACCATTCAAACTACCCTCCGAGCCGACGACAAGATTTATTTTATAACACTAAGTAATACTATTCAAACAACAAAAAAATAAATCATTCTTAACCATAAAAAACACAGGTAAATTCAAGACTACATAGTTACACCTACTTAAATAAATATAAATACAAAATTTCGTGTGATTTATTAATGGTATATTTTATTAATGGTAAAGCTCGGATTTAGAAATTTGGATCTATTTTGCGATTCGGTATCTATTTTGTTTGACAATATTACATATTATACATAAATAATACTTAAAGTTTTACTCCTATGGCCAATGTGCAATCAATTTTATATTGGCAAAGCTTATTCTAGTTGCAGTGTATACTTATACAAATCCAAAAACAATACTGAAAGAGCTAACACTAACATACAAAAAAATAACTAAAATACAAACTACTATAACTACAATAATTAACTATTCAAAACGATCGATAAAAATTTAAAAAAGTTATACAAAAAGGTAAAAAATAAATAGGAATTCAAAAATACATCCAAACAAGCGGGTGAAATATAAAAAGAATACAAAAAAAGCATGGTAATGGTAAGCCTTCTCCAGGAATTAAAAAAAAATAGGAAAATGGCGGGCTGGGCGTGCAGCCCTGTCTTTTTTTGGTAGCATCTTTGGACGCATGTCTTTGGTCATAAGATGGAGAAACGTGGCTTAAAAAAATGTACTTACAAAAATAAGGATCTGTGAAAGAATAAACAATAATGTCGCGATGATCCTGATTCCTTGCGCTACCAATGTGCTACCAAGCCTATTGGTGAGCATTCTTCAGCGAACAGGTTTTAAAAGTTTCTTCGCCAAAAGCTGGTTCGTGACAAATTTAGCTATTTTATGAAACTACCCTCTGTTTTAGGTTGGGGAGACAGTCATTCAAGGAAAAGTGTTACGTTCTCAAAAATAATTGCAACAGTGGGGTAATTCCGATAAAATGCTAAACCACACCCAAAAGCAAATCTACAAGATGAAACAAGGGGACAAAGTTTCAAATTCATTTTAATATCTTCACAATAGTCTAGAACAAAAGCGTGGGTTGTCGTTACAAGAACTGGAAACAATCAAACAATTTAACTGTACAATAAACGAGTCAAAACCTGTGCACTCTAGTTTGGTCCAACGCCTAAGGTAGGCATCCGTTCTAGAACATTTTAATTGCATAGCGTTTCAAACGACAAGTAGACAGTCGTACTGCTCGCGAGTCCATTCTCAAGGTAACTCACTACTCGCTCTCACTAGAACAGATGCCTACACTAAATTGGTTTGAAGTGCGCTGCGCTCGCCAACAAATAGCGTGCCTGTGTTTGAAGCGGCGCCTCGCATTCAGCCAATCAGAACGACAGTGTAACTATCACACCATTTACTAACTATGTTCACACCAGTGTAATTTGGTATCCATATTGCACATAAACTGATATTTGGTAAAAAGGTGCATTTTAGCGTCGATATCTTTTAGATAGAAATCGATGCCTACTGAGCTCGCAGTTGTAGTATAAGATACCATAAAACTCTATGTAATAGAACACTTAGGTTTATTTTTATGAAAAAACCTCAAACTCTTAATTCTAAAAGGAATCTTAAAAATAATCTTAAATACTTCTCACTAAATTTGTCTATTTGTAAGATTTTGGCTCAGTTACACTTCACCGATTACCAATATTAGACTTACCTAACGTATTCGAGCCAAACAGGCGTTGAACCAAATTAAAGCGCCACAAAACTTCATTAGCAAACAATTTTAATCGTGTCATTAATTTTCAACAAAATTGATTCTATTTAACAACTGTTCTATAAAAATATTAGTATATATAAATCTTATTTCAAATTAATTTAATACAGTGGGTGACGGTCCCAGTTTGAACTTTCAAATTCGAAAACCTTAACAGCTTAAGCCGCCACTGGCTTTATTCCATCTCACAGACCAAGACTGTTCGAAAGAACTAATACCAGGGATATATTTATTGGCTGGTCACACCAACGCTTCGCGCCTGCGCAACAATTAGCACATTTTAAAGTTTACTTTTTTTCACGGTTAACGCTTTCGAAGTTAATGTAATGTTGACAATACTGAATTAAGCTCGGCGGGAGTGATTTTTTTTTGTTTTGAAAGCACATGTGGTTGTGGAATTAGCTATCATTTCATTAGACTATTTTTGTCTCATGTCAATGACATTTAATTATTATTATAGAAAATAGACAAATAGTATTGTGATGGTACCATGAATCATTAACATAATTTTTAATAGTGATAAGTACGTTTTAATCATTTAGAGAAATCGCCCCAACCGCATTTAATTTCATTATAGTCAACAGGAACATTCTGTAGGTATTCCAGGATCCGTCATTTTCAAAATTCATTAAAAAAATAATTTCACCGCACCATCAATGCAATGTTGCCAGCGTGTGATACCGAAATTCAAAATGGCAGAAACACTCGACGGTGCAAGAAATTCCATACAAACTTAATATTGTCTAGCTTTACACAGCGGCCTAACCATCGCCGCATTACTCAACTAGTTAGGTATTTGAATTGCGCTACTTTTCACTATTATTAATTTTGCTAAAACCTCTAGCACGAGAATTTACTTACAGAGCGCTGAACGCGCGACGCCCCGGGGCGTCGATAAAAAAAACCTTTTTTTGCGTTTTTTTACTTTTTTCCTTAAGAATCCAACGTACGACTGATTCACTATATACATGCAGTGAAAAATAGTGCGAAGAACCTCACTCAGAGAAACGAGAGGACAAACACCGACTCCGATTAAACAACAACAATTCTTTACATTATAAAGATAGCTACGATATTTTAAAAAAGTACAAATGACATGTCGAAAATGTTGGCGTCCGTTTTCTATTCCGACTTGAGCGATGCGACCGTTATTTAAACAGGTTACAGCTGTCAGTGACATGACAGCTAATCTTGAATGATGAGAATGATGATTTATTTATAGGAGTCGTATCTCCAGATGCTCTTTAAAAACCCCACATTTTGGGAAACAGTTAATACTGACAGGACAGTTTACCTCATGTCAGAATAGAGTACAACGACCGACTACGACGTAAGCCGCTGCCCATCCTCGACTTGAAACCACATCACTAACAAACCTTCGTTAGCAACAGCCGGGACCGCACCCGACCGAAGCCAGGGCAACGTCCCAGACCGAGTAAATTCAAGGAACAAGCGCGGCAAACAAATAAAAATGACCAATGAACACCTGTTTCAGCTAAAGTTATAAACAGACAACGTACAAACAACAAGAACAAAGCTGCCACCGCAGTAAACAAGGAACCAAGCAAAACGACCTACAAACTAATGAACGAACTGAAACATCAAAACGTCACCTCGCAGCGTCAACAACTAAAAGTGCACTCGAAACCAACTAAAAACATTATGCCTTTGAAAACAGCTACAAATCCATCAAAATCAGACCATTGAATAGAAATTAAATCAATCTAAACTAAATACTGCGAGGTGAGATCGAGAACGACGGCGCGACATGCGCGGCCATCGAATACCCTTAACAAGAACAAGTATAATGCGCGGCAAAACGAATGAGCAAGTGAGAAGACCAACAGACATGTACGCTACTCAAATTTGGTACAAAACGGCGATGCCCATGCAAGAAAGCGTGATCCACTAGATCAGATTCCTTGACCGTAAAACAGACAGGCTTATTCTAGGGTACATAGGCTCTTTTGGCTTGCTTGGTCCAAAAACATTTGGAGTTGCCTTAACAGGTTTCTGTTGCTTAGCAATAATGAATAATAGGTGACCTGTATAGACATAGCAACGGCGGAAATTTCCAATTCACTCATTCGGTTTGCCAATTAAAAATGATAAAGAATTAACGAGACAAAAGAGGAGAAAGACGCCTCCCTAGTCGATCCGTAAGCAATAAGTCCGTCTATGACGGCCACCTCGACAGCGCAACAGCCACCGCTCGCAACAGACCACATATCCCAAACACACTTTGGTTACTTTTAATCTAACACCAATTATTAACTTTTAAGTTTGCCGCCGGTCGGTCCGACGGCGGTTTTAAGCGTGGATGCGGAACGCATTTGCAACGGACGAGAAGATACTCGCCACAAACGGTTCCCACCACGTTGAAGACACAGCTACAAACGTTGCGCGTAAAGTAAAAAACCACGTCCGAATTCACAATTTCGTTTTTTATAAAAATATAAAAATACAAAATGGGACAGTGCTACCACACGACAGGCATCAGGCGTCACACTCGCATCCCTCAACCAGGGTCTCCCAAACAAGTCAAAAACATTGAGCAATTTCGTACAAAAGAACCACCAAATACGGGAAATGCAAACATCACTAGTTCGATTAAAAAACAATAATAAAAAAACACATGAATTTTGCTAGGAATAATATGTAGAAAAAACAATCGAAAATTAGAGTGGAAAATGCAGTCGAAAATTTGACTAAGTTTAAATGGAGTGCGGAGTAAAATGTTCTCGTATCGGGTCAAGGTGAGACTTCACTAAGTATTCGTCTAGAGCTCACGAATGAAATTATTGTATTCCCTACGTCACACATCGTGTGCAATAACTCGCTTCATGCAACTTTTTATATCGCGCAGTATAATATATAAGTAAGTTTCTAAAGGCTAAGAAAATATATATTATCATATTTCAAATATTTTGTCCTAAATTTTACAGGCCCGTCCGGGCGGGCGCTCGCTCGATATAATAATATATTAATATAAAAAGTCCCACAATGCGCTCATGTATTATGGCAAATAATTTCACTAAAATGCTCTACTAACAATACGAATTGTACCTACTTAACTTTTAGAAAAATTGATTATTAACTAGATATTTAGTAACGGGATAGCGGTGATCCCAGGCCCGGTCGAAGCTGCCAACTCTTATGGGTTGTCAGCTGTCAAAAAATGGTAGCTTTTGCGAGCCAAACCAACCAGCCGTTCAATATCGGATGAGTGCCAGATGATTCAAGGGTGCGCCGAACGCTCAGAAACCGGACAATCGAATCCCCATCGCAAGGGAGCCAGAGAGACTGCATCACACACACCGGGGTCACACACAAGGCACTTCATAGCCTCACCATTTAAATTTAGAAAAAACACGACACGAAAAAACCGCTCCAAATGAAAAAAATCGATCAAAAAATTCGCGCAAGTCTTTTTCTACAGTCTAGTGGTCGTGGGATACAGGTCCACTCCGTCAGTACCCGTTGACTCTGCCTTAAGTACATCTCCGGTCGGCGGGCTTCGCAGCCAAACTGACAACTCGTACCAAAATCAGTGTTGCCACATCATTTTCAAAATATCCTGTTATTTTGGGAAATTGGAAAATATTATATCGATACTTGTTTTTAAGTTGTCAAATTCGCTACCAAAGCCCGACGAACGTACATCACCCTAAACTTCAATATACCAATTATTTAATCTCACCAAACAAACGCGAGTGACAAGCAAAGGGGTAAAACGTGAACCATCACTTATTTACACTAGTTTATAAATTGGTTAATATATTTTTTTATAGATCACTAAACTACCGTCTATTGCACTATCCCGGCGAATCCAAAAAATATTTTTTATCATATTTTTAAACGCTAAAATATAAGAAAAGAGATATACTCGCATAGAGCAAGACTACAGCCAAAATTGGTAACGTTATTGTTTGTACTAAAAACCAGTCCCTACCGCCTCCCAGAGAAACGAACAACGAAGGAAACCTTTAGTACTGTAGCAACACAAGTTTCGTCGAAAGCATAGCGCTTGACAAAATAATATGTCAAACTGAACCTTGCACTTGAAACTATAACAGTTCTGACATTGGATTCGACCCCTTTATATTCCTCAACTCAACTTGTGATGCCACAAAACCTCGTCAAAACGTCCCGTCTAAATGTCGTCAAAAATGTAAAAGACAGTATTCCATTTAATAAAATTGCCTAGAACAGCTAGCCCTTAAACTAGTGTCAAACGGGACGTCAAAGTAAAAAAATAGCAACCATATCCAAGTCGACGAATCTAAATAATCGAGGAAAACCTTAGGAAATTGTTTCTAGCTACACAGGTACAATTATGTTGAGAAATCAGACATTTCACTTATGTTTTACATTAATATCGGGTATCCGGGCTGTCCGATCGTATATCCAACCAACCTAGTAATTTATCCGATCATTAACACAAGCTGTTGTTAAATTTGACAGTGAAAATAAGGAATCGTTGAAATAAAGTAACAAATCGGACTAATAAAATGACACTCGTCTGAAAAAGACGAGTCAAAATCTTTCAAGAATTGATTGAATAACGGATCGGAACTCCCGAAAAAAATACCCTCAATATCTTAGAAATAAAGGCGCAGTGGGAGGCACCCCCAATAGTGGGCTACCAAGCCCACACGGCCTCGCCAAGTAGAGCTTACCCACATACGACAAACTGACAACTAGCTAAGTTTTTTTGGATACACATCTTTGCTTAAATCAAGAACAATTCGTTAAATTTTCTTTCCAAAAACTACCAAAATGGCAGTCTTACTCTCCGCCTGGCAACACTAACCAAAATGGCGGCAAAAGAAAATTTAGCAAGTGTCAAACGTGTTGTACTTGAATCCTATATATTTTGCTTAAATATTAAACATTGGATAAAGTTGCTTTTTTATTTAATGTTAGTTTAATTTCGTCGCGTTCATTGCATTCCAACTTCGTGAATTGCCAGAAATCCAAACTTCAGAACACTTCCTCCGAATAATCTTTCAACGAAAACCACTAAAATTTAGACTACCGAAAAGATGTCAAAAGGAACTGTTTTTTGTAAATTATTCGGAAGTAGCGTTTCCAAACATTTTTAACTCCGATGTGGTTTGGGCTTGGCTTAGAGCGAGTTGAAATACATCTCAATTGGCAGCCATTGTTTTTTTTTTTTAGACCATGGCGTAACGTAGGTATAGAGCCAGCTTTATTTCAACTCATTATTGGGACTGTGATGGCAGCGACCGGCGTACCCTACACCGGTGCGGGTCTGAGGGTTCTAAGATATCTCATTATCGAATCGACAAATCGACTAAACATTATCAAGGTGTTGATGTTACCCAAAGCACGATTTTTTCAGCTTTGAGCGAGTTAAAAAAGAACAGACATTATTTTTAACTGACAACTAAGTTGAGGTCGTTTTTAAATTTTTTTTTTCGTTGAAATTAAAATAGCCAGAATTATTTTTTATGAATAAGGCTGTTAGTCTGTTACTTTTCTTCCATGAAATCTAGCCGACCGAGTAGAAAAAAAACCGTGCCTTAAATCCGTCGGTAACAAATCCTATCTCAATCTCGCCAACAAACTAACTAGTCTTTCTTAATAGCCGACAGTGAACACAATACGGTAACCGTTCTAGACTTTCAAAACCGCCGACCAACTGCCCCGTTACCGACAAACACCTTTTTACCCTCTAACAACCCCCAGACCCCAAGAAAATCCTAAAAAAACGTACCGACCAATCAGTCGGTCACCGACAAAATCGTGTTTTGTCGGTAGCCGATAGTGCCAAGCGTCCTAGTGACCCGCCGGAGGGGGGCGAGTGGCGGAGTGTGTGGCGACGGCGACCACTCGACCAATTGGTCGGCTGGCGAGTGGCGAGTGGCGTGGCGAGTGACGTGGCGAGTGGCGAGTGCGGGTCAGGGTCACTAACACCAGCGGAAGGGCACGGCGCGCGGCCGGTCGGCGCCCTCCTTGACCAGCGGCTTGTGGAACTCGCGCCCCGGCCGCGAGTGGATCGTGGCCCAGCAGTGCTCGCAGTAGTACTGCAAACAGACAACACTGATTGATATCACTACATGGAAAAAAGCGAGGGGTTCAATGAGGGCTATCGCGTATGAATTCGCCGCTAGAGGCGCTAGTGTAGCGTGAGGTCTCCGAAATGTCAAATCTCATAGTTTTTGGGTGAGCTACGCGGGTTTATTTATAATTAGAATAATTTTGTGAATATTTTGCAATATCTGAAATTAATTATGGCAAATATGCGTTCCGGGGCAATGAATGTCTGTGTTTTGAGACAGTTTTGTCTTTCGGAAACCTTTGTCCTCCCTTTTTTCCGAACAAAACGGGGACTATGCAACACTGTGGCATGCTCGATAATTTTATGGTACGGTTTTAAGGTGTATTAAATATGATTTTAATCTAAACTTTGTTTTCACGCCCGTAATAACAGACTTTGAAAGCCATACTTAAAAACCTCACGCAACAGAGCGCCATCTAGTGAGACAAAAAACGATAGCCCTCATTGCGAGGATGTGGTGCTAGGAATGAGTGTCCTGCCTGAACCAGTAGAATTTGTAGAACTTGCAGGTGGTAGGACCTTGTGCAAGATCCGCCCGGATTGCTACCACCATCTTGCTCGCTAATCCTGCCGCGAAGCAGCAGCGCTTGCACTGTTGAGTTTCTGCGTGGAGATTCGAGTAAGACACGCCGGTGAAGTTACTGGCACGTGAGGTGTCCCATATCTTAGGCTCCTAGGTTGGCAACGTGTCTGCAATACCCCTGGTCTTGCAGATGTTTATGGGCGGTGGTGATCTCTTACCATCAGGAGACCCACTTGCTCGTTTGCCATCCAGACGAATAAAAAAAATCGCTTCATCTACCTATCCTCTCGCGCAGCTATGAAAAAATCTAAAATAGAAGCTCATATATCGTGCTTCGTACCGTCCCCCTCTTTCTGTCCCTCTGTGTGTGTGTGTGTGTGTGTGTGTGTTACCTGGAGGCAGGTGACGTTGGCGCAGAAGAAGGGCGCGAACTTGGAGCCGCAGCGCGCGCCGGCGCACTCGTCGCACATCTGGTCGTCCAGCACGTACGGCTTCACCTGACAAAGACAACACACCCTCACATCTTGTAACACGCAACACGCAACACGCAGCTCAGATCAAACAATCAGCCCGACCAATTTTGGCGTATTGTCTGTGCAAAACGTCTTTGGTGGCTGACTAGACCGCATCGGCCTAGACCAGGGTTGGCCAACTTGATAAGACCCAAGATCTACTGTTTGCTGACGAAACCCTATGCGATCTACCAATTACATACTTCTTGAAATCTTAAATGAAACAGCACAGTTCAGTATTTTTATTTTTTGCCTTGCCACGATCGGCTGGTTGGCCACCCCTGGTCTAGTACTGACTGGCAATGACATGCATTGAGGGTAGGCAGCGCTAGTGCCTACCCTGCTGCGGGGGCTGGCGTGCTGTAGTAGCCAGTAACTACCAGCTGCCTACCCTGACCACTTTCGTGAACTTAGAGAACATTGAACAGGTCAAATGGAGTTATAACTTTTCTACAACACTAGGCAGTGGCTTTTGTACGAGAGATAATCAAGACTTAAGATAAAACAGCATAGCTAAATTCTTAACAGGTTCACAGTCCCGAAGCAATGTGATAGCCTTCTTTTGACACGTCCCCATAGACAACTGCATTATCTACATCACTGGCCACGAGGCACATGTGCCGCATGGACGTACCAAATACTGATGAAACCACCCTTGTGGCACATGCGTCTCATCGGACTGTGAACCTGTTAAATTTATGATGCTTTTTAGAGGCCTTCCATTATGGTGGACCGACAGCTTCCGGCCGGTCACCGGTGGATGCAAGTGTTGAGCTGTGAGACAGTGGAAAATTTCCGGCTGATGACGATAATTATGATGATAATGATGAAGGAAATGATGAAAAAGATGGTGAAGAAGACTAAGATGATGTAGCAACAGTGTCCAGTGTCAGAGACTGACCTCGACGCGCTTGTCGATGTCTCCGTGCTGCAGCTGCACGAACCTGGCGGAGATGGCCGCGATGTAAGACTGCTGGTTGGAGAACGCCACGCGCCCCGCGCCCTGCGAACGGACGACCACGATTGTGAACCAAGGTTTAGAGCATTCACTTTTAAAAGAACATCGAGCATTACTCATTTAGAGAGCCAAACATATTCTAGGGTACGCTCTAGCACCTACTGGTAATGTAACATTTATTAGAATGCTCATTATAAGTGAATGCACAAGTTTATCAGCACAGTTTATTATAGACAAAGCCAGCAAGCTGGCGCCATGCAGTCCCCAGACAAGGCAGCGCTGGCCTGGCCTGTGTTTGTTTAAATGAGGGCAACTGGATTAATTTAATTCCTGGATTATTTCGAGGTTGCTGGCTTCGAAGTCTATTATACCCCCCCCCCCCCTGCTGGTTGACTTCATCTTGAAAAACTATTTATACGAGAGCACTAACTTAGGAGAAGGAGAAGGAGGAGTGAACTGACCTTGGGGTACTTGAGCTCTGGGTCGGTGTCGATGCCGGCGTAGCACACTCCGCCGTACAGCCGGTCCATGATCATGGCCAGCTCCGCTGCACATGCAACAACAGCAACAGCTCGCTCAGACAGACCATCGCAATAGACCTTACCACTTTTGGGACTGACGCTGCGTCTCCACTTAACATATTATTATGCGAGAATAATAATATGTTAAGTGCGAAGACTGTGTTTAAACCAATAGAAACGCTTCATTGACATATCCTCGCTCAGCACATCTCTGATGGAAACAGGCTGAGCGGAGCGAGGCGAGGTAAATGAAGCGTTTCTATTGTTTCATGTCAAACATCGCAACACATCCTCGCACATCTTTGGTGGAAACGTAGTCCTTAAGGTGAATTAGGTCATGCCTAAAAGCATACGTCATACGAGTACGGTAAGATCAAGATAAAAAGAAATGGTTAGAGAATAGGGCCTCACATTTTTTCCTAAGAAACTAGGTTTATCTTATCATGAAACACGTTAGCCGATCAGAATGTTCTGATCGGCGATACTGCATATAACACTCAGCGGCACAAAATTTGGCCCACTCTACACACAAAATTATCTATTACTGCATAGATTTGAGGGCCACATTTTCTACCTCTCCGTATGGATTGCTGACCGGGCATTCTTGTCGACCCAGGTCATCAACCAGGTATATGATGTGGTTACAATCGCACGGATCCGATCGCCGTCTTGTATCAAGTGTTGCAGTTCTGACCAGTGGGTTATCGCGGATGGTCTAAGCTACACTTGCAAGTCTCACCAGCTTTGAGCGGGCGCGGCACGCCGCCCACGAAGACAGTCTTCCTGGGGTCGAGCGGCATGCTGGCGTCCAGCACGAAGTCAGCGTCGGCGAGCCGCCAGGGCCGGATCTGGACCGGCTTGTCGCGGATGGTCGGCGACGACACGCACAGGTACAGCTTGTCGTCGTCCGTGATGCACGCCTCCATCAGCGCCGCGACCGAGCTCTCGTCCTGGAACACATTGACAACTTTATTTAGACACGCACCAATTTACTGATCTACTTTCGGCGGTTTAAGACCATAATGAGAAATTACCGGTTCACAAAGATCAAATGGAGCTGGATAGACCGCATCCTTCGTAAGGATGGAGACTTTGTGGAAGCCCATATCACGGATCTGTATTGTTGCTACCGAAGTGTATCAAGTAGTAGTAGCAGCAGAAGAGTAAGGCAAAAAGCTTGTGGTTCATTTATTTTGACCAACTTGTGCTTTAAATTCATGAGGTTATCTGACAAAGAGCCAAAGTCATCAATATGGCTCACAGGATAAGTAAGTTTAAAGGTTCATTATGGAAACGACTAGATCTCCGAAACGACCATCGACAGAAGGGTAGTATTTTTAGCATGCCAAAGAGACTTTGGACGCTATATTAGAGCAGTACCGGCTCTAGCCCCAAATCGAGCCTCTCAAAAGGCGCCATAAAAATATTATTTCGCACTGGGAACTAGAAATTGTCGCTCCTTGTCATCTGGCGCCTAGATCAGCAGCTTTTCTTGCTCTACCCCAGGGCCGGTGCTGTATGAGAGATTAATGCCAGCAATCGGATTTTGTGAGACAGTGATGAGGTTTTTACCTGTAAGACCCTACGTTCCTGAAAAATAGAAGGGATGATGAGGAATCGTTACCTGGAAGAGCAGGAACGCGTAGCCTTTGGGCGGGAAGTAGCTCTTGCTCTCAGCCTTGTGCGGCCAGTCCACAACCAGCGGCCCGAACCGGCGGAACGACGACGTTATTTCATCTGCAACATCAAACATCATGAATCTATAACATTTGGTAGTATGGTTAACGGTCGTGTTGCTCTGATGATGGCGAGTCTGTTTGAAACGCGTCAGCGTAGTGTGGTGGTGGAGATAGTTTGGGTTCGTGTGATGCGTATGTTCTTAAGCCGAGTTTAGACTTGCAAGAAAAATCCTGCAAGTTGCATTACATTGCGGCGCTCGATTGATCACTACAAACTCGTTGGCTTTACGGCCTCGCAATGTAATGCAACTTGCACGATTTTTCTGGCAAGTCTAAACTCGGCTTTAGGTACAGCGTGGAGGCGAAGGATTTGCATGAACACATGTCATATTTTTTGCATTAACGTGTCTATTGTATCGGCTTATAGGTTTTTTCAGTTACGGCAATTTCATGGGAAACACCTCATCTAAAATGACTATCATTTGATTGCGTTGACAGAAAGATTTTTTCACTGCGACAAAGCATAACAGACTCAAGTATTTGATGTTAATGTCAGCTTGATACCTTTACGCGTTCCTGAGATAAAGGGTCTTGACAGACGGGCAGACAGACCATAGAGTGATTCTATAAGAGTTCCGTTTTTTCCTTTTCAGGTACGAAACTTAAAAATAATCCATGAGAAAACTATCATTACACTGTTGCAAAAAAAATATCACTTCGGGCGTTAATCAATATTAAACTAATTCTCAAAGTTTCTTCAAAGTAACAAACCCATTGAAAAGCGACCTCCCCTCTTGAAATCAATAGGTCTTTATTAAACAGCAAGATAATTTTGACACGGTGCCCTTTGTCAGCCTGTCGGACTATGTTAGAGGCCCCCTGCGTCGCTTGCATTGTGCGAAGTCCATTGTGGCAGTGTCACCGGCCGGGGGCGGAATGGGGTCACTTCGCCCACAAGTGGGACTGTGGCTTCAGTAGGTATTATGAACTGAAGTCTTAATTATACGTACGTATGTAGGTTTGTGGATAAACCTGCGAAGCAATTCAATGGTGCGTGTGAAGTTCCCAATCCGCACTGGGCCCGCGTTGGAACTATGGCCCAAGCCCTCTTGTTCTGAGAGGAGGCCTGTGCCCAGCAGTGGGACGTATATAGGCTGGGATGATGGTGGTGGTATGTAGGTTTGTAGAAGATATAAAACGTTGTCTCCACTCGCTGGACAAATACCGAAACGCCAAGTAGCAGAATTCCTACTCCGGAATGTTAAATTAGATGCTTCATATATTAGATGCACATATAAAAAATATTTTTCAGAATAAAATTAATGCATGTTTCAGAGTATTAAATCGTAAACCATTTTATTTCTCCGTTATACTGTGGTGGCGTTTGTACATAGGTTAGTAAATGATACCCTATATTCAACATCTATTCATCTTCGTTCAGAGATGACGTTGTATAAGAATAAGTACTTATTGCAAATTACTGACCGATGGACAACCCACAACCTAAGCCACTGGAGCCAGACACCGCCTTGTTTGGTATATAGTTTGACAATACAAGTACAGACAGAGTGCAAAAAGGACTACCCAAAAAACTACTACAAAAAAACAAAAAAAAAATGTACCGGGTAACAAAAACGGGTGACACTTTCCCGGCACGGATAATACCGACATGGAAATACTTAACCTGTTTTTTGTGTACACGCCCATAGAAATTGACGTGAGCTTCTATGGGCGTGTACACGAAAAACAGGGTCGGTATTTTCATGGCGGTATTATCCGGGCCGGGAAAGAGTGTCACCCACAAAAACCATGAAAATTCTACAAATTTAAGTCGGTGCCTCACTACGAGCCAGCAGGAGTGACCCCATAAAATCTCCTTTTTTGAAGTCGGTTGAAGAGTACATTTTCATCAAAAAATTTCGTCCAAACACACCTACATAGCTAAAGGCCGGTGAATTTTTATCAATAGAAGGAAAGTAGGTCACCGGTAGAATCCGCGCGGTAAATTAGTGACGGCGCTTTGTTTGCGCGCGCGTCGCTTGGCGACCGCGGCGGCTAGTGATGTGCCGTGGGAACTTCACAGTCCCGCGTCGAAAATGTTATCTGATGGTATAATGTCGATTGCATTGCAAGGCCGCTACTAGCATAGAACTAATAGTTTTCTCGGTGAAAACAAAATCAATCCAAATAAATTTGTTGGGGCCGAAAAGTAAAATGGACCGCGGACGGATCGGCAAGCGCAGAGTAGGACGTCAACCAACGAGATGGACAGATGACGCCGCGGATTTAGGATAGTGGCTGCTGTCAATCGAAGCAACTGGAGCTCTATGGGGGAGGCCTATGTCCAACAGTAGACGTCCTAAATTTGCAATAAAACAAATGACTTGCAAGACTTGATGGCACACATTTTTTTATCGAACAGCTAGCAAAAGAGCAGGCGGGTCACCTGATGGTAAGTGCCGCCCATGGACACCTACAGCATTAATATACATAGTAGAGTTAAATAAAAGCTTGTAATAATAAAGGTAAGAGAAATGATGTACAAAGAGTCATGTAGCCAGCCAAACAGCGACCTGCGTAATAGCTAATAGTTAGTATTCTTAAGTAATAGCTAGTGATGTGCCGTGAGAATGTTTCTAGTTCCGCGCCGGCAAAATTGCGTTGAATTGCGTTGCAAGGCCACTATAGAAGGTTGGTTTAGCGCATTTAGGGTTCATTTTACAGCCTTGTCCCTATTTCAAAACAATCGGCATAAAGCGCAAATTTTGAAACGTTTCTGTATGTTTTAAACTTCAACCCACCACAATGCGCTACTGCCTTGCTGGCGCGGAGCTGGCGTTGCCAAGAGCGCAGTCAGCGGTATCGGCAATTTTTGAAAAATATTACTTTTTCTTTTACAAATATACAATTTTACTCGCAAATGTGATGAAAAACATTGTGTGTCGCACGGGTGGTACTAGAATTACGAACATCGAACATTAAAGCCCTCGGTCTTCGACTTCTGGCTTCTAATAGACTCTCGTTCGTAATTCCTTATTTACCACCCTTAAGACACAATGTACTAAAAAATACGCTTGCATTTCTATATGAATACTTATATTTCTGTGTATTAATAAAAACCATTTTTAGGCAAGGAATGTTACAAAGAATTATATTTATTAGTATTTTCATCTTACCAATAAAACTCATGTTATTACCCTACGCTACCCTATTACGAGTATCTTTTGAGTACTTTTAGTTGATCACAAAAATTCCATTGCATAAGAAAATCCCGGGAATGCAGCACATCACTAGTCCCGCGGTGGGGCCGGGCCGAAGTTAGGGCTCCACACTTGTCAGAGCTAATCGGACACCTATTAAAGCCGACATGCAAGTGCAAGTCACTTTTGAGGGATTTTATTCAATACAAACCACCCTACTATCCGGCAGTTTGATTTCCATCAAGCGGCTAACTCTTTGATAAATATTAGTTTTTTTTGTATAATATAGACACGTTTGTTGCTAAGGATTTGACGCAAAAAATTAAAGTTACATGAAATTTCGAAAATAATAAAAACTTCGGAAACTGTATCCATACTAATATTAAATGCGAAAGTGTGTGTTTTTGTGTTTGTATGTTTGTCCGTCTTTCACGTCGAAACGGAGCGACGGCTCGACGTGATTTTTGGCATAGAGATAGTTTATGGGCCAGAGAGTGACATAGGCTACTTTTTATCAAAAAAAAAGCACAGTTCCCGAGGGAATAGCGCGCGATAAACCAATTCCACGCAGGCGAAGCCGCGGGCAAAAGCTAGTAATATAATATAAACGGCATAATATAGATGTTTACTAGTTTTTATTGGCAACCATTATTTAGATTTAAGATATACTTTTATCTTAGGATACCCATTATTACGTATGACTTCTTAAGGATGAAGATTAAGAAATCTCCTTTTCCGCTACTCTCCGTTCCGCTCCGCATAAAGCTACCCGACTGAACTACCCTCTAAACCGTTATATGCCATGACCGTAATATTAGGAACGTGTCAATAACGGAATGTCAAACGCATAGGTACATGACACGCGACGACGACATTTGGTTACGAAACTTGCTAGTGGCCATATTCTCATACTTATCGATACAAAGAATATATTTTTGCCTGACTCGTTCCTATTACGGTCATGGTATGAAACAGTGTAATAGGTAGAGACCTTAACCCTTAATAAGGTAGAGGCGATTTAGCGACCACTTGCATTGAGTTGGAAACTGAACCTTATTAATTTCATGATACGTCACAATTTCCATTGTAATGATTTCAAAATACGACTAGCTTTAAAAATATTCTTTGTCAGGCATGTATTCGGTAGCTGCTTTCGATTCTGTGGTAGTATGCTCCAATAAATGGGGCCTTATTAGGGGTTATGAGCCCCTAAACATCCCATGGTCACTCGGCCAACCAACGTGATAAAAATCTCGGCAATCGCCACGTGCTAATCCATCTCCACTGTACCGTGGGGGCACGTGACGCGCGCGCACGTGCGAGCGATAACAGCCGAACCGATCGACACGTCGCCCGAATGAAAATATATAGGCACTGTGTTACGGATAAAATACGGCATTTGACTATTTTCATATTTTATAAATTAAAACTTCAGAATGCCTGTTATCGAATAGATTAAACAATTTTTAAGCTACCTATAAGCTGAGTTTAACCCTTAATAAGGCCCTATTTATTGGAGCAAACTACTTATGTACCACGGAATCAAAAGAAGCAACCGAATACATACCTGGCAAATGATATTTTTAAAGCTATTAGTAGGTACCAATCAATCATTAAAATTAATATTGCAACTTATTACTAAAATAATAAGATTGAATTTCCAAATCAATGCACGTGGTCGCTAAATCGCCTCTACCTTATTAAGGGTTAGACTTGCAAGAAACCGGCCAAGAGCGTGTCGGACACGCCCAAAATAGGGTTCCGTAGCCATTACGAAAACATTAAGTAATATTTTTCTAAGGATTTCGTATTTTATACGGAATCTTCCAAGTTTAGGTATATGTTATACCTTAGGCTGCTATTTACTCATAAACTACTAATAATTCTCAAGCAAACTTAGCCGTTATAGTTTTCCTTGAAAGTTTGATATACTTACTACCATTCTGATTTTTTTTTAATTTTTCCATCAACCGGTTTCGATTTTAGAGGGGGGGGACGCTCGATTTTAATGAAAATTTTCACTTTAAAGTTGAATATTTCGCAAAAAAATCACTGAATCGAAAAATCGTCTTAGCAAACCCTTAATGGTTTTAAAAGACCTATCGAACAATACCCCACACAATAGGGATGGATGAGAAAAAAAAAACGATTTGAGTAAATCGTGTATAAGTTGTAATGGTCTACTGAGTATAGATTGGCATAGGTAGGAATAAAAAATAAACCATCTGTTTTTCACATTTTTTTTATCTGTTAGTGCTGTCTTGGAGTCGCATTGAAGCGAGACATCTCGTATCAATAATACGTTTCCTGTTCCTGTACCTACTGTGTCAATGTTGTTTTCGACTAGCAAAACTCGAGATAATATTATCTTAACTTATTAGTTGATCTGCGATAGGAGACAGATCTGTGTTAACACGATTCAAATAGGTATAGATCTAGCTTAGGATTGAAAACAAAATTTGCACTGACTACTATACTTATGATAATTTTCTTGAGGTATAACAGAGGTGCAGTTTTTAAAAAGCGTGCGTATTTACTCAGAAAGTCCCTACCTACGCTTCCCTAAATGTATTTAGGTGTAAGTCTTGTAAAAAAACAGGATTTCCACATAAAATCCCACTAACCCTACTCCCACTATCCCACTAATATCTTCACAAACTTTCACATTTAAGTAAAGACTGACCAGGAATATAAAAAACCTGACGCGAGGGCAGCACTTCTACGTTTTATATTGCAACATTCTTTACACTTACTATACGGTACCTACCAGTCATATTGACGGTGGTGTTATTTAACGGAATATTTTGCCCTTAGTCGCTGAGTACCTAAAACGCAGTCTGCCAATTTCGCGTTATGTCAAAATGTCATTTAAAATAATCGTTTCGACTAAGTAGGTTTTTGTCTATGTCGCAATAGCTCTAATCCTCGTATTGCCCATTTAGCGATTCGACTATGTCGCAATAGGTCTAATCCCCGTTTTGCTCATTTAGCGATGCGTCTATGTCGCAATAGGTCTAATCCCCGTTTTGCTCATTTAGCGATGCGTCTATGTCGCAATAGGTCTAATCCCCGTTTTGCTCATTTAGCGATGCGTCTATGTCGCAATAGGTCTAATCCCCGTTTGCCCATTTAGCGATGCGTCTATGTCGCAATAGGTCTAATCCCCGTTTTGCTCATTTAGCGATGCGTCTATGTCGCAATAGGTCTAATCCCCGTTTTGCTCATTTAGCGATGCGTCTATGTCGCAATAGGTCTAATCCCCGTTTTGCTCATTTAGCGATGCGACTATGTCGCAATAGGTCTAATCCCCGTTTTGCTCATTTAGCGATGCGTCTATGTCGCAATAGGTCTAATCCCCGTTTTGCTCATTTAGCGATGCGTCTATGTCGCAATAGGTCTAATCCCCGTTTTGCTCATTTAGCGATGCGACTATGTCGCAATAGGTCTAATCCCCGTATTGCCCATTTAGCGATGCGACTATGTCGCAATAGGTCTAATCCCCGTTTTGCTCATTTAGCGATACGTCTATGTCGCAATAGGTCTAATCCCCGTTTTGCCCATTTAGCGATACGACTATGTCGCAATAGGTAGTAAATGTAATAATAATATAGTAATAATAGTATATGTCGTAATTTTATATAACGTAACTCGTGACCTGTGCATTTCAAAAAAGCATTCAAAGGGTTAAAATTTGACGATTATTACTTAGAAAGTCGCATCCTTAGGCGAAGGCTAGACGTACAATAAATATTGTCAATATTTTGCTACCTCTCACTCACATTTCAAAGAACAGAATGTAAGAGGTAGCGAATATTGACAATATTTATTGTACGTCTAGCCTTCGCCTTACCTTACAGGGGAGCTAGTGTTCGTAGTCCCACCGCTTTTGTATCTTAAATAGGCTCGCAATTCGCCTACTTCGCTCATGAACTAAAGCTCAATATACCTACCTCGCCCTTGAGCTAATACGCCCTAAACCTAAATCTCAATTTACCTATTTCGCTCATGAACTAAAGCTCAATATACCTACCTCGCCCTTGAGCTAATACGCCCTAAACCTAAATCTCAATTCGCCTACTCCGCTTATGAACTAACACGCAATAGGTTTAAATATCAATATGCCGATCTCTTGTTAGGTCTAGGCATAACGCTTTATTGGCAGACTGCGTTTTAGGTACTCAGCGACTAAGGGATATTTTGAAATCCCTTAGACTTTTTTTATGACAAATACTTTTATACATTGTGAATTATTTTCCTTCCAAGGCTATGGTTAATCTTCGGCATTTTAACGCACAAAAACAAAATAACACATTAAAATACCACGCGCAAACAACGTTAAACTTTGATAGCAATAGACAGATGACATTTGAATTGAGTGTTGCCAGTGCAAGTAATTAGTTCTATTGGTTTTCCGCAACATGGTCAGGTTTTTTATAATTCTGGTCAACCTTTATAATATTAGTAGGATTGGCTAACTCACCCTCGTCGATGTCTGGCGGCAGGCCCCCCACGAACACCTTGCGGCTGAAGCGCTCGCCGTGCTCCGAGCCGGCCGACACGGGCGACGACCGCGCCGGCGACCCCAGCGCCGACACGCACATCGACAGCCCTGGAAACGCAACAGACAACAGTTAGCTACAGACCTATCGGAGTGTCAGGGATCCCAAACATCTGTCCAGTATTGCTTGCTCCATCAACAACGTCATACAGCCGTAGGACACCCACTTGGACACTGGACCTTCCACATAGACCACCAGTTGACCGTTGCATCAATTGGAAGCAGCCTGCATCCACCACCCGTGAACCCGTGGCCTAAAGCTACTGTTACACATGCTGGTAGTAACCAGCATGCATTATTAGCTAGCATTGTGCTAGTAAGCACGAAAGCATGGGGTCAGAAGGCTGAGGCTTAGGTTTTCCTAAAATGTTCAATTCTCAAAACGTCTGCGTATTGTCACGCAATTTACATAGGTACCTATACCAAATTTCAAGTTAATCTACTGGAAGTTGGTCAAATTTAACTTGCAAAGTTTGATTATAGATAGACAGACAGACAGACAACGGGACAGGTGAAACTAAATAAAAGCTTGTAACCAGTCAGTCGGTCAATCAGTGTCACTGCTAGGTGTTTGCCAGGTGGCTTGTGGCGCTGCCTCATGAGGTATCACTCACCGGCAGCACTCAGCCTGGAGACCACATCCTGCGCCTGGTCCGAGGGCGCGGACGGCGAGCCGGCGCCCGCCGCGCCACCCGCCAGGGCGGATTCCTCCACGCCGGGGAAGAACGGCGACTTGCCTGCAACAAGAGACACATCACTTGACAAAATGTTCTAGTAAAGCCAGAATAACCAAGTGCCTGCCAAGCACAGCCAGATGTTCCTGCGCTCCAAATTGTGGCCGGAGGGTGTGGTGTTCCGTCGTTTTAGACGACATTCAAAAATTCATAATTTTGTCTAATTTAACCAAAATCACGCGTCTTCGCGAATGGCACTAGGTATACGAGCGCTTTGCTTGTCATACTACATATCAGATATTACATGCGACTGTACTGTAATAAATAGTAAAATACAAGTCATTGTTGTAGCTAGAGCGCCTTGAAACGACAACAAAATGGCACAGAACAGCGATCTGTGTAGCATTCGCCTGGTAACCTTGAATATCGACTAAACAACAAGAAAACTGATTTACTAATCAGCCAAGCCAGAGCACGGTAAACACGCTGAAAAAGATTAGTTTTTTAGGGTTCCGTAGCCAAAATGGCAAAACGGAACCCTTATAGTTTCGCTATGCCTGTCTGTCTGTCTGTCTGTCTGTCCGTCTGCGGCTTTGCTCAGGGACTATCAATGCTAGAAAGCTGTAACTTTGCACTAATGTTTATGTAAACTATGACGACAAAATGGTACAATAAAAAAATAAAAATAAAAATTTAAGAGTAGGTACAGTCACCAGCATTAATATCCTTTATTGGTGCTGGTGACTGGTACCTCCCACAGACGAAGTGGGGGTGATTTTTTTTTCTCATCCAACTCTGCAGTGTGGGCGTGGGGAATCGTTGGATAGGTCAAACCATTAGGCAGTTGCTAAAAAGATTTTTCGATTCAGTGATTTGTTTGCAAAATATTCAACTTTAAAGTCCAAATTTTCATTAAAATCCAGCCCCCCCTCCTCTAAAAACTAAACCGGTGAGTGAAAACTTAAAAAAAAACCGGATGGTAGTAAGTATATCAAACTTACAAGAAAAACTATAACGGTTAAGTTATCTTGAGAATTATTTGTAGTTTAAGAGTAAATAGCAGCCTAAGGTATAAAATATACCTAAACTTGGAATATTCCGTACAAAATACGAAATCCTTAGAATTTTCGTAATGGCTACAGAACCTATTTCGGGCGTGTCCGACACGCTCTTGGCCGGTCTTCAATTTAGACTATAGTTATACGTCTCACTGCTGGACATAGGTTCACAGCATAGCTCGTGGTAAAAAAATCAATTTTGCACATGAATTTCTAAAAACTCAGTGGAGCATGCCCGGGTTTAAACCCACGATCCTGTGGTTGACAGGCCATAGGTCAAACTATCTGGCTACCACAGCTCTCATTGAGTACAAATGAAATTCAACAACTCACAAACGTCCCAGCAGAAAAGTTACAATTTAAAATACATTAACATAGCAAGGAAAACTGTCCATTATGAATGTTGTCAAAAATGGAATCTTCCATGGTAAAATTGAAAAATTTAGATATAAGCCGTAAGAAATAATGAAATATTTTACATAGATTCAGAAAAAATACCTCTGTCAAGTCTGTCAAGAACTTTTTTCTCACAAACGCGTTAAGGTATAAAGCTGAAATGTTTTTACAAATAATAAAATCTACCACGGCCACATGTCTGTGTAAGTCGTCAACTTCACCAAAACCTGGCCATGTTTCGCGGCTCTTAAGCTATAATCGATCTTCTAAGTCCTGGAGCGCCCATCACGCGTCGGCTCCTGGCTCCTCGCCAAATACTCACTATTTTTCAGCCCAAAGTCATTGACTCGTGTTTGCGACGGAGTTATGTCATTCGTTCACATGAAGATTTATATCTGAGAGGTATTTAACGCTATGCTATATGTTATAGTGCAATCAATGTGTTGGAAATTTACGATAGATATGTATAACAGGTCAGTTACCTGGTCCGAATGACGAGGTTTTACCATCCATTGATTAATTTTATTTGAAGGATAAATATGTGATGCCGTCTCCGTGTATTCGAACAAAACAAACAGAGACGGCATCGCATTTATCCGTTAGTTAAAATTCAAGGATGGTGAAACAGGGGGCAAATATTTTAAATAATAATCGTCAATCTATTGTGAATGACCATGGCCAGAGCCATGGTGGCCTAGTGGTTTGACCTGTCGCCTCTCAAACAGAGGGTCGTGGGTTCAAACCCCGGCTCGCACCTCTGAGTTTTTCGAATTCATGTGCGGAATTACATTTGAAATTTACCACGAGCTTTGCCGGTGAAGGAAAACATCGTGAGGAAACCTGCAAACCTGTGAAGCAATTCAATGGGCGTGTGAAGTTCCCAATCCGCACTGGGCCCGCGTGGGAACTATGGCCCAAGCCCTTTTGTTCTGAGAGGAGGCCTGTGCCCAGCAGTGGGACGTATATAGGCTGGGATGATGATGATGATTGTGAATGACAGAAAACCAGAAATGGACTGAAATGACGCCAGAATGAGCGTCTAATGTCTTACGAGTCCGAGACAACAGGAAGTGCCCTATAGGTTTTTCGGTTACAACCGGCATGTATGGCAACAACATTTATTTAATGACCAAGTATCTTTTGATTGGGTTACCTTATTTCACTGTTCCAGTGTTAGCAGACCTGTATATTTGATATTAATTTTAGTTTGATACATCCACGCGTTCCTGAGAAAAACGGTCTTGGCAAACGGTTAGAGTTTCCTTTTTCTTTTTGGCTACGGAACCCTAAAAAGTGACATATTATAGCCCTTTGCGGCTTAACAATAATCGTTTTGATTTTGATTTCAATCCGCGAGAGGCAATAAGAGTAGGTCAAACCTTATACCACACCACGGTATTGTTCCTTTTTTTAGGGTACCCTCCCATAGACGTAAAGTGGGGGTGATTTTTTGTTTCTTATCCAACTTTGTAGTGTGGGGTATCGTTGGATAGGTGTTTTAAAACCATTACGAGGTTGTTAAAACGATTTTTCGATTCAGTTATTTGTTTGCAAAATATTCAACTTTAAAAGTGCAAATTTTCATTAACATCGAGCGTCCCCCCCCCCTCTAAAATCTAAACCTTTTCTTTATTTATTTCTCTTAATTATTGTTTATGTATTAAGCAGTAACCAGTGGGTGGAAAATTTAAAAAAAATCAGGATGCTAGTAATTATATCAAACATACAAGGAAAACTATAACGGTTAAGTTTTCTTGAGAATTATTAGTAGTTTAAGGGGCGGTTTCACCATCCATTGATTAGTGTTAACTGGCGGTTAGGTGTGATGCCGTCTCTATTTGTTTTGTTCGAATAGACGGAGACGGCATCACATTTAACCGTCGGTTAACGCTAATCAATGGATGGTGAAACAGCCCCTAAGAGTAAATAGCAGCCTAAGGTATAAAATAATACCTAAAATTGGAATATTCCGTACCAAATACGAAATCCGTAAAAAAAATATTACTTAATTTTTTCGTAATGGCTACGGAACCCTATTTCGGGCGTGTCCGACACGCTCTTCGTCGGTTTTTTTACTAAGTTTAATGACAATTTCATAGCAACACCGTATAGAAGGCCTGAAACGTGATCATGTGAGTTTCCGCGGCCTCGGCAGCTAACAGCTCTAATCAATAGGCACACGCGGCAAGGCCACCGAGCCTATTAGAGGAGTGACACAGATTTGAGGCGCTCTGTCAGGTGCACGGCGGTTGTGACGTCTGTCAAGCTAAATTTACTGTATTTTGAATATACAGATCTACCTCATCATCATCATCCCAGCCTATATACGTCCCACTGCTGGGCTCAGGCCTCCTCTCAGAACAAGAGGGCCAGACACAGACACACCTGACAGATATCCTGTAGATAATATTATTTATGAAAAATTTGAAATCCTTACCTACTTAACACGCTTGTAATAGGTAGTTGAAGAAACTGAATCACGTCCAGGGTGGAGCACTTGTGCTACAAGTGTTATGTTGACATCCCATACATTTGCCACAGAAATTATAGCGAAATTGATTATGGAAAGGTTCCACTCTGGTACGTGATTTAGTTTCCTCGACTTCACAGTGGAAAAACTGGACAGCGTACAGTGCTGTTGCTGTTGATTAATAAGCAGAGCGTTTTAAACTTCTTTTACTTACAGTTGAAATACCACAAACGGGACTATCACGCTAACACATGAGTAATATTTACCTCGACGTTTCGACCACACTGCAGTGCCGTGTCACAAAGTAGAAGTAGACCCGACTGTAGTAGGCTGACTTGACACCCACACTTCGTATTTGTTTATATGTTTTTACTGTATTGTTTGTTTAGTTAAGTAA
>NC_133501.1:6348578-6351095 GCF_025370935.1 Choristoneura fumiferana | reverse complement strand
CATCCATCCATCCATCCATCCGTCCGTCCGTCGGTTCGTCCGTCCGTCCCATCCATCCGTCCATCCATCCGTCCATCCATCCATCCATCCGTCCATCCATCCATCTATCCATCCATCCGTCCATCCATCCGTCCATCCATCCATCCATCCATCCGTCCATCCATCCATCCATCCATCCGTCCATCCATCCATCCATCCATCCATCCGTCCATCCATCCATCCATCCGTCCGTCCATCCACCCGTCCGTCCATCCATCCGTCCGTCCATCCATCCGACCGTCCATCCATCAGTCCGTCCGTCCGTCCATCCATCCATCCATAAGTCCATCCATCCATCCATCTGTCCGTCCGTCCGTCCATCCGTCCGTCCGTCCATCCATCCATCCATCCAACCATCCGGTCCTCCGTCCGTCCATCCATCCATCCATCCATCCGTCCATCCATCCGTTCCGTCCGTCGTTCCGTCCGTCCGTCCCATCCATCCGTCCATCCATCCGTCCATCCATCCATCCATCCCATCCATCCGTCCGTCCATCCATCCGTCCGTCCATCCATCCGTCCGTCCATCCATCCGTCCCTCCATCCATCCGTCCGTCCATCCATCCGTCCGTCCATCCATCCATCCATCCGTCTATCCATCCATCCATCTGTCCGTCCGTCCGTCCATCCGTCCGTCCGTCCATCCATCCATCCATCCAACCATCCGTCCGTCCGTCCGTCCATCCATCCATCTTAGTAAGCAAATTTAAAAAGTTAGAGCAGCGGACAATAATGGATTTTCATACATACTTCATGGCCTAGGCCAAGAAGTTATGTAGGAAGGTGGTAGGGAGCCATAAATGAGAAACTTCATGTCTCCATTTCGTGACATTAACGCATACATTTCCGAGCATGTTTGAGAAAAAAATATTTTCATATAGGTTTTATGTAACACTAGCGTTTACCCGCGGCTTCGCACGCGTAAATCATTAGATAGAGCAGTTGAATTGAAATTCCGGGATTTTATTAAATTCTCATGGGAATTCCCTAAAATTACATCGTGGTTTTCATTGACGCTATATTATAACAACCATGCCAAATTTCATGACTAAATCCAGCGGTTGTTATTTCGAGATTTTATCCCTATCCCGTGGAAATATCGGGATAAAAAGTAATCTATGTGTTATTCCAGATGTCCAGCTATATTTCATGACTCTAAGCCCAGCGGTTATTATTTCGAGATTTTATCCCTATCCCGTAGGAATATCGAGATAAAAAGTAGCCTATGTGTTATTCCAGACGTCCAGCAACATACTTACTAAATTTCATGAATCTAAGCCCAGCGGTTGTTATTTCAAGATTTTATCCCTATCCCAGCCGTTTCAGCGTGAAGAAGTAACAAACATACTCACTCACTCACTCTAAAACTTTCACATTTATAATATTACTAGCTTTTGCCCGCGGCTTCGCCCGCGTGGAATTCGGTTATCGCGCGCTGTTCCCTCGGGAACTGTGCATTTTTTCATGATAAAAAATAGCCTATGTCACTCTCTGGCCCGTAAACTATCTCTATGCCAAAAATCACGTCGATCTGTCGCTCCATTTCGACCTGAAAGATGGACAAACATTCAAACAAACAACAAACATATTTTTTTCTGTAACCTTTTGTTTTCCTTTTGTACAATAAAGAGTATAAATAAACAAACAAACATACAAAACCACAAACACACACTTTCGCATATATAATATATTAGTAAGGATTATACTTGTGCCTGTTTGCTACACCTAGTGTTGAAATTGTATTGAGACTTATTTATATCTACAACATGCTTAGTACATGTATTTATGGCAAATAAAGAAACTGAACTGAACTAAAACTATAATGCGTGCATACAAAATTTGAGGGTTGCCCTCGATTTCCCTGATCCCGTCATCAGATCCTGATTTAGTGACAATGGAATCACCTTGGGAGTATACTCTTTCGAATAATAAAATAATTTTTAAAATTGGTCCCCAATTGACCGACAAATCGGTGAACATACATAAAAAATATAAACAGTGGAATGCATGACCTTCTCCTTTTTTTGAAGTCGGTTGAAGAGCCCTTTGTGGCCTACTTACAATAAAAACTTTTGAATTTTTACATTTTATCTTTCTACAACCAGTAAAACGCAAAATCCCGTTTTTTCCCGTTCCCGTAAGAATTTTCGGGAATGCTCTCTTAATGCTCCCCTACACTGCCCAAGGAAACCACTTGCCAAATTTCAGCTTTCTACGACCCACAAAACGAAAATCCCGTAATTTTCCCGTTCCCGTGGGAATTTTGGAAAGTCCTCACTCAATGGTTCTTTACACTCCCCAAGCAACCTACGCGCCGAAATTCAGCTTGCCACGACCAGTAAAACGGAAAATCCCATTTTTTGTCTTTCCTGTGGGAATTTCGGGAAATTATCTCTTAATGTTTCCTTATAGGTACTCATCAAGCAACCTACATGTCAAATTTCAGCTTTCTACGACCAGTATAACGAATAATCGATC